>NC_060179.1:26351080-26573580 GCF_021184085.1 Oncorhynchus gorbuscha | reverse complement strand
TTCAAGATTATCTGCAATAATGGTAGCATCTACATTAATGTAGAAGTGTTTAGAAACATATTCTATTCTTATTCAATTCTTATTTAGTGACTCCAAAATGACACAATACATTTTGGAGTCATTTATTTTCTATTGGGCACAAAATAATCTGAAACGCAAGCAAAACAAACTGAAAATACATCCAACAAGTTTATAGAGTCACAAGCTTGATGTAGTTATTGCATGCTAGGAATATGGGACCAAATACTAAACTTTTGACTACTTTATTTATCAGAATCTTCAGGGGTGTCAATAATTTGGATCCCTTTGACCCCTACCTTTTTGAGAAAAAAGTATTACTTGTTCAACAAAATCTCTTTCTCTGAGCAATTGTATTAGTATAAGATATTATAATTTCCCTTTTTCCCTGAAGTCGCGGTCCTAACCAACTTCAGTGGGATCTCAGGGATTCCAACATGAGGCCAATGGTGATTTTAAAACAGTTCAAGAGTTTAATGTCTGTGATAGGAGAACACTGAGGACGGATAATGTAGTTACTAACTATATGAGTGAAAAGAAGGATGCTTGTACAGAATACAAATATTCCAAAACATGTATCCTGCTTTCAATCAGGCTCGAAAGTAAAACTGCATAAAATGTGACAAAGCAATTAATGTTATGTCCTGAATACAAAGCATTATGTTTGGGGCAAATCCAACACAATACATCACTGAGTATCACTTTAAATATTTTCAGGCATGGGGGTGGCTGCATCATGTTATGGGTATGCTTGTCATCGGCAAGGACTAGGGAGTTTTTTTAAGGATAAAACTAAACAGAATACAGCTAAAAGCACAGGCAATATTCTAAAGAAAAACCTTGTTCCAACATACACTGGCAGACAAATTCCCCTGTCAGCAGGACTATAGCCTAAAACACCATGCCAAATATGCACTGGAGTTGCTTACCAAGTCAACATTGATGTTCCTAAGTTGTCTAGTTGCAGTTGACTTAAATCGTCTAGAAAATCTATGGCAACACTTGAAAATGGCTGTCTAGCAATGATCAACAATCAACTTGACAGCGCTTGAAGAAAAATGGGCAAATATTGTACAATCCAGATGTGCAAAGCTCTTACCCAAAAAGACTCACAGCTGTAATCACCGCCAAACGTGCTTCTACAAAGTATTGACTCAGTGGTGTGAACACTTATGTAAATGAGATATTTCTGGATGTAATTCTTCAAAAGAATTTGCTAAAATGTCTAAAAACCTGCTTTCACATTATCATTATGGGGTATTGTGTGTAGATGGGTGAGATAAAACCCACATTTAATCCATTTTGAATTCAGGCTGTAAAATAAAATGTGAAATAAGTCAAGGGGTATGAATATTTTCTGAAGGCACTTCATACAGAAGGTGAATTGTTGGCTTGCGTGAATGGACACAATTCAGATTACACGACTATACTTTAAAAGTCACCCTTAGAAGTTGAATGTAGGCCATGTCTCACCACTTCACTCTGTGTTTACTTGACCTATGACCACATTAACATTCAAAAGCATAACAGGAACAGCAGGGCTTTTCCAGGAACTTATTTTGGCATTTTGCAAACTATTCCGTACAGTACATGGAAAATAAGGTTTGTGTGATTTAGCAGTCCTCCCATCCTTTAAAGGTCAAGGACGACAAGATTTGTTACCAATACCGTTTGGTATGATTTTATTTTATGTGACTGTACTAATATGGACACCATAGCAGCATAATCACATAAACAGAAATGATTGTAATTTACACTTATGTTCTCTCTCTGTTTGCATGCAGGTGGTCATTCTGTATTTCCAGCCCAGTGTATTCCGCTGTATCTTGTTGAGATGGGTTCGCCTGTTGGGATTCACCACAGTCTATGGGACAGTGACCCTAAAGCTCTACAGGTACTCTTTTTACCATGCTTAAGCATTACTATTAACCAGGTATGGGATAAATTATGTTATATTGCTACCTGCTGAGTAATTACTTTAGGATGAGAGTCATGTCCCAAGAAAGGGACTCTGGAAAGCACTTGATTGATGGCTTTGTACAGGGTTGCATGCAGTGGAAAACACTCATGCACGCACATGTGTAACAGAGTATATTGCACGCACACACGCACACACACGCACGCACGCACGCACGCACGCACGCACGCACGCACGCACGCACGCACACACACACACACACACACACACACACACACACACACACACACACACACACACACACACACACACACACACACACACACACACACACACACACACAGTAACATGGCTATCTAGAAACTGCCAATGAATCACCCTGTTTATTTATGATTTTTTTTCTTTCTTTTTTCTTTCACTGGCAGTGATTCACTGGCAGTTTCTAGATAATCCATGTTATTAAATGTCACATCCCTCTCTAGGTGACTGGGGCTGTCCTATTTGACAGGGACAACCAAATACCAATGTCCTGGGAACACCGGAGAAAGATGTGCACTGAGAGGCGAAGGGAAGGATTCTACTGTAGTTGATTGTGCACTGGAAGAATGAAGCAAAGGTTGAACATAGCCAATCACATCCTGCCTGTGTTCTGCCAGCTTTAGAGTTCAGGGTGTTTGTTACTCAATGATCTGGTTTACTCTGAACATGAATCAAATGGAATGCTGTAAGGGCCATTCTGCCTGCTTTCAAAGTCTGTCTCATCCGCAATGGTAATGAACTAAAGGAAAGGGAAAACAATGGAAAGGATGTACCCCAAGGGCTGGTTTCCTGGACCTACAGTAGATGAAACCTACTCCTGGACTAAAAAGACATTTCACTGCAGATGAGACAAAGTCTGGCACATACAATTACAGTCATTTACAGTCATTTAATGGAATATGAGCTCTGGCACTTCAAGTCTGTATTAAGTGTTGTACGTGCATTCACATTTACAGTGCAATCTCTTGTTTTATCCACAAGCCACCTACATTTGTTTAAACCGTGTTAAACAAGCCGGTTCATCCCTATTGACCCACTGTGATACTCTTTAATAAAAGCAATTATAGGTCGGATGATGTCTAATTCCTTCCTGAAAGTAAGAGCCCTTATAAAGTACGGGGGAGCAGCGAGTGGTGTTTCTTGGCTTGTTCATCAGGCCACACTTTAGAAAAAAAGTCACTACCTCGTTAAGCGAGACTGAGAGTTTGCCCAGTTAAAGTGTGGGTGGAAGTGAGGGGAGAAAAAAACAGAGAGCACTTTGGCCCAAATGGTCTCAATTTATTACATTTTATCGAATGGCTGAGACAGGCCAGGAGGCAGAAAAGAAATAGAGGGAGTAATGCTGGTAGAAAGAGGGAAACCCCTTAGTCAAGGCTAGCTGTGGGAGAGAGGGAGGGGTCTAGAGGAGGAGAGGTGGAGGGTGAGCCCCTGTGAACAGTTGATAATGAGACATGGGGCAGACGTCTTTTAAATAGATACAGGAGTGTGATCGGAAATGGCGACAGCGCCAGTGTTCTCAGCAGGTGACGGTGGCAAAAATACCTAAGGAAGCTCTTAATTATGGTGAGGGGAGATGAATTTGGGCGAGAGCAATCGGTAGGTGAGTCGTGGAGGAAGTTGAGCACATTGCACAGATCCATTTTTGAGAGGAGCTCATTAGGGGGGGATGCACAGGACACTTCATCAATGTGTCTGGAAGATTAGGGGCTAATAATGAGGATGGGGCTGATGTTAAACACTCTACAGGACCTCTCTGTCTCCGATGGCCCCCATGGGTGTTCATTTGAGGAAAGGGAAGGGAATTAAGAGATGTAGCAATGCCACTATTACATCATTACATTGTAATCATTGCATGATGATGCTAATGAGAATGATGATAGTGACTATAATGACGAATGTTATCGTAATTCATAGATGACGATGACAATAAAACCACAACAATAAAATCAACAAGCAGCATCACAGCAGCACCTTTCCTTGTGTGTCTTGACGTTGAGCTGTCACATTTCCCCAGGGTCCTGAAGGTGTTCCTGTCGCGAACGGCCCAACGGATCCCCTACATGACCAGTTGGCGGGTGCTGCGTCTCCTGGCCATTATCCTGCTCATCGTCTGCTGGTTCCTGGTGGCCTGGACCTCGGCCGTCTGCCAGAACCTGGACAGGAACCTGGCCCTCATCGAGGTGGGCTACACCCCCGACCCGGACGGCCTCCAGTTCAGCATGTGCCTGCTAGATCGCTGGGACTACATGATGGCCGTCGGTAAGTGACATTTTTAAAATCTTTATTTAACCTGGAAACCTCTTTTGTGTTGGCAATAATAATATATGCCACTTAGTAAACTCTGCAAGTGCATTTTTTGTATGTGATGCTTGCGGGAATTGCCAGTGCCTTTCTCTCACCAACTGAGACAGAAACATAGTAATCTTACTGCCTCCTGTTAAAGATACGAGGGCCAATCATGTATTTTATGGCTTAAATGTGTGAAGATCCCCACTTAGAGTGAGACAGAGCGGAGAGAGAGAGAGAGAGAGAGAGAGAGAGAGAGAGAGAGAGAGAGAGAGAGAGAGAGAGAGAGAGAGAGAGAGAGAGAGAGAGAGAGAGAGAGAGAGAGAGAAAAACAAATAAATATTTTATATGAACACGTTGTTTTGGGGAAAATTGCACTTGGTTCATTGAACCGAAGTCACATCAGTAACGTCCAGCAGCCGCTAGATGTGGTTGTAATAAACAGAGCGGTTTTGGTTTCCTTGCTACAAATGTGGTTCTATCTTTTGAACATGTATTTTTTTGTAATCAGAAGGTGAGTCATGGAGGAAGTCATGAAGGCAAATTTTATTTAGTTTTATTCAATTTTTGTTTGATTTTATTAGATTTTGTTCGATTCGATTAATTAAAAAATATATATAATACAAAACATAAACATACAAACGACAACATGCAGTCTCCAGCACCCGTATCACTCTCTACCACATGGCCTCAAACTGCACCATTTTGTTCCTCTCCATCGCCCACGCACTTAGATAATAAAGCATTTAATCTTCCCATTGTGTTAACGTTGCAGGATTGGTTGATTTCCAGTTTTTAACTATACGTTTTTTTTCAAGTTGATTGATGAGAAAAGGATTGTCCAACCCATGTTTCAGTGATGACCCCATCACTGAAAGATAAGACTCTCAGGAACACGTATGTGTCTTCTGGTAACCCTCAAGCCACACAGGACTCATTAGTACAGAGCGTACAAGACCAGGCGCTAAATCAGACGGGGGGGGGGGGGAAATTATACACAGAATATACAGTAATACAAGACTATTGCCTGATGATCTTCTGAACTTCCCAATACCTTTCTGATGCGTTTCAGTCAATTCAAACCATACTCACACCAGACTGATTTGTAATAGACTGTTATAGACTGTTATAGACTGGTATAGGCTGTTATAGACTGTTATAGCCCCAATTAAAAACATATACATTGGCCTTTGATAACATCACTATTTTTTATATGGTGAGGTTGCAAATTTGTAAAAATATCAAAGTGGGGTAGCGTGCCAAAAAAGTTTGGGAATCCCTGGCCTACACCCTTATCTGTGCTCCCACAACAGACATGAACTCTCTTTAGATATCCTGCAAGTCAGCCCAAATTGAGAGTGAAAAGCAGACTTGTTTTAAGCATATGCTGACTAAGGTCCAAGTAATGCTCCAAGGTCCAGGAAAACAGAACGCTGGCCCTGCTTTGCATTTGTGGAACAGGTGTAGCCCAGGGCAACCATTACACGCTGTGTTGAAGCCAAACATCGTTGTGTTCAAGAGGGGAAAAACTGGAGGATGGAGCACAGCGTTGTTTTCAAAGTCCAGCTATATTTGACTCACTAAGCTGTGTATAAGGAACTGGGTCGTTCCACTAAATGAGTCCATTTATTTGATTTAATTTCACCTTTATTCAAGCAGTGTGTCACCACTGAGAGCAGGGCTCTTTCACAAGGGAGTCCTGCATATCAAATTTAATAATCAAATACAACATAAAACAAGTCAAATACAGCACAACACAAATATTCAAGAAAAACGG
Source organism: Oncorhynchus gorbuscha (assembly GCF_021184085.1). Classification (NCBI taxonomy): domain Eukaryota; kingdom Metazoa; phylum Chordata; class Actinopteri; order Salmoniformes; family Salmonidae; genus Oncorhynchus; species Oncorhynchus gorbuscha. The sequence goes on along the minus strand of NC_060179.1, from coordinate 26,567,542 downwards.
TTAAATTCCTCAATTAGAAGGTTTGATGTTTTAAATAGAAAATGTGCACCAATATTGAATTTTAAAAGCCTGTTATATTAAATAGAGATATACTGTAAATAAAGACTTGCTAAAGTGCCAAAACGCAGCATTTTGAAATGTATCTCCGTGACTTCTAGGAAGATTTGAACCCATTTAACCCTATCATGTCATCATCATTGTAAAGCCCTAGTTATTTTGTTGCTTTCACAAAGAAGAAGAAGGCTGATACTACAAGATGGAGCTGGAGAAGAAGGCTGATGTTTGACGTATTCCTAACCAATTGTGTTTTTGTTCGTTACTTTGCGTTGTTTGTGACTTCCTTTTTTTAAACTTATTTTGTACATAATGTTGCTGCTATCGTCTCTTAAGACTGAAAATAACTTATGGACATCAGAACTGCAATTACTCGCCACGAACTGACAGAATCCTTTTTTTCCTTTAACAAGTCCGACGAGCCCGACGTGAATGACATACTGCTTTCCCAGTAACAGGCCCAGATCCCCATCATTGCGTGAAGAACAGGCGGAGAAAAAGGGGACGGAGGGCGGGCTGCCTTCTGAGAATTCGTAGGCGATCGATTAAACCCCCACTTCCTTCCATTCTGCTAGCAAAAATGCAATAACTGGAAAATAAAATCAATGACTGATGTGGAATATTAACCTACCAACATTAATATCTTATGCTTCACGGAGTCGTGGCAGAACGATGACAGCTGGCTGGTTATACGCTGTATTGGCAGGATAGAACAGAGGTGTCTGGTACGACAAGGGGCGGAGGACTATGTATTTTTGTAAATAACAACTGGTGCACGATATCTAAGGATTTCTCGAAGTTTTGTTCGCCTGAGGTAGAGTATCTCATGATAAGCTGTAGACCACACGATCTACCTAGAGTTTTCATCTGTATTTTTCGTAGCTGTTTACATACCACCACAGACTGATGCTGGCACAAAGACTGCACTTAATGAGCTGTATTCTGCCATAAGCAAACAGGAAAACGCTCATCCAGAGGCGGCGCTCCTAGTGTCCGGGGACCTTAGTGCATGGAAACTTAAATCCGTCTTTGCAAATTTCTATCAGCATGTTTAATGTGCAACCAGAGGGAAAAAAATCTCTGGACCACCTTTAGTCCACACACAGAGACACATACAAATCTCTCCCTCGTCCCTCCATTTGGCAAATCTGACCATAATTCTTACAAGCAAAAATAAAAGCAGGAAGCACCAGTGACTCGATCAAAAATAAAGTGGTCAGATGAAAGAGTTGCTAATCTACAGGACTGTTTTGCTAGCACAGACTGGAATATGTTCCGGGATTCCTCTGATGGCATTGAGGAGTACACCACATCAGCCATTGGCTTCATCAATAAGTGCATCGATGACATCATCCCCACAGTGACCACAAGTACATACCCCAACCAGAAACCATGGATTACAGGTAACATCCACACTGAGCTAAAGGCTAGAGCTGTCGCTTTCAAGGTGTGAGACTCTAACCCGAAGCCTATAAGAAATCCTGCTACGCCATCCGACGAACCATCAAACAAGCAAAGCATGAATACAGGACTAAGATCGAATCGTACTACACCGGCTCTGACGCTCATCGGCTGTGACAGGGCTTGCAAGCCATTACAGACTACAAAGGGAAGCACACCCGAGAGTTGCCCAGTGACACGAGCCTACCAGACGAGCTAAACTACTTCTATGCTGGCTCGAGGCAAAAAACACCAAAACATGCATAAGAACACCAGCTGTTCCGGAAGACTGTGTGATCACGCTCTCTGCAACCGATGTGAGTAAGACCTTTAAACAGGTCAACATTCACAAGGCTGCAGGACGATTACCAGGACGTGTACTGCGAGCATGCGCTGACCTACTGGCAAGTGTCTTCACTGACATTTTCAACTTCTCCCTGACCGAGTCTGTAATACCAACATGTTTTGAGTAGACTATCATAGTCCCTGTGCCCGAGAACATTAAGGTAATGTACCTAAACGACTACCGAACAGTAGCACTCATGTCTGTAGCAATGAAGTGCTTTGAAAGGCTGGTCATGGCTCACATCAACACCATTATCCCAGAAACACTTGACCCACTACAATTTGCATACCGCCCTAACAGATCCACAGATGGTGCAATCTCTATTGCACTCCACACTGCCTTTTCCCACCTGGACAAAAGTGACACCTATGTGAGAATGCTATTCATTGACTACATCTCAGCATTCAACACCATAGTGCAATCAAAGCTTATCAATAAGCTAAGGACCCCACGACTCCAACACCATCATTAAGTTTGCCAATGACACAACAGTGGTAGGCCTGATCACCGACAACGACGAGACAGCCTATAGGGAGGAGGTCAGAGACTTGGCCGTGTGGTGCCATGACTACAACCTCTCCCTCAACGTGATCAAGACAAAGGAGATGATTGTGGACTACAGGAAAATGAGGATCGGGCACACGCCCATTCTCATCGACGGGGCTGGAGAGGAGCAGGTTGAGATCTTCAAGTTCCATGGTGTCCACATCACCAACAAACTAACATGGTCCAAGCACACCAAGATAGTCATTCAGGAACCTGAAAAGAATTGGCATGGGTCCTCAGATCCTCAAAAGGTTCTACAGCTCCTCCATCGAGAGCATCCTGACTGGTTGCATCACTGCCTGGTATGGCAACTGTCCGGTCTCCGACCGCAAGGCACAACAGAGGATAGTGCGTACATTCCAGTACATTACTGGGGCAAAGCTTCCTACCATCCAGGACCTCTATACCAGGCGGTGTCAGAGGAAGGCCCTAAACATTGTCAAAGACTCCAGCCACTTTAATCATAGACTATTCTCTCTGCAAGCGGTACCAGAGCGCAGTCTTGGTCCAAGTGGTTTCTATACAGCTTCTACCCCCAAGCCATTAGACTCCTGAGCATTTAATTTAAATGGCTACCCAGACTATTTGCATTGTCCCCCTACCTCTCTTTTTACACCGCTGCTACTCTCTGTTGTTATCATCTATGCATAGTCACTTTAGTAACTCTACCTACATGTACATATTACTTCAATTACTTTGACTATTCGTTGCCTCCGCACATTGACTCTGTACCGGTACCCCCTTGTATATAGTCTCGCTATTGTTATTTTACTGCTGCTCTTTTATTCGTTTTTTGAATTAAAAAAATATATATTCATTGAGTATTCGAAACATACAATATACTTGCAGTGAAGCCGCTCAAAAACGACATCATACCAGTCATCCAACAGATTCCCATTCACAGCGACACATAGAAACATTCAGGGTCAATGTGCTGTTGACCTATCTACCACCAGGCCAAAAAACGTGAACCCGAACCCTCCAAGATCCTCCCCCACAGTTTTCCAATAGCTGTCCCTCAACCATTCGAGACCCCTCCCACAGTCCTCCCGCCAGGAAGAAAAATATAAAATACAATGAATTCCATTCCCCACCCCCAAGAACCCCCCAATGCACCAACAACCAAGAGAATGAACTAAAGACAAAAAAGGAAAAGACAGAAGATAACAGCCAACAACAATGCAAAAAACAACAACATTTAAACAAAGGACATCAAGGACAACTAAAATCATAAAAGCAATGCCAACTGTATATGTGTGTGTGCATGTCTGGCACTATTACATGTACAGTGCCTTGTGAAAGTATTCGGGTCTGATACTCCTTCCATTTCAATATTATCGCTTGCACAGTGCTCCTTGAGATGTTTAAAGCTTGGGAAATCTTTTGTATCCAAATCCGGCTTTAAACTTCTTCACAACAGTATCTCGGACCTGCCTGGTGTGTTCCTTGTTCTTCATGATGCTCTGCGCTTTTAACGGACCTCTGAGACTATCACAGTGCAGGTGCATTTATACGGAGACTTGATTACACACAGGTGGATCGTATTTATCATCATTAGTCATTTAGGTCAACATTGGATCATTCAGAGATCCTCACTGAACTTCTGGAGAGAGTTTGTTGCACTGAAAGTAAAGGGGCTGAATAATTTTGCACGCCCAATTTTTCAGTTTTTGATTTGTTAAAAAAGTTTGAAATATCCAATAAATGTCTTTCCACTTCATGATTGTGTCCCACTTGTTGTTGATTCTTCATAAAAAAATACAGTTTATATCTTTATGTTTGAAGCCTGAAATGTGGCAAAAGGTCGCAAAGTTCAAGGGGGCCAAATACTTTCGCAAGGCACTGTATGTGTGTGTTCTTGTATGTGTTTATTTGAATGAGAGTGTGTGTATATACATGTGTACAAACATCTGCACGGAGTCAGCCACAGGCAAATCGGCATTAGTTGTAAAAACACTGCCACTTTGTCATTCAAATGTACTTTTTATAATGTTTAATTTTGACTTCGTTTTGACTTTTACCTTTGACCATCATCTCCCTCACAGCAACTCCACTCTCACTTGTCTCCAATTCCACATACCAACCCTCAGCTTCCTTCAGCCCATCTCATCTATCTCTCCTGACCACTCACTTCGGGTTTCTACACAACACATATCTTTCAACTATGATGTGATAAAAGCGTCTGCTAAATGGCATATATTATTATTATTATTATTATGTTTAACGTACAATTTCAATCTATCTAATAAAATATAATCCACAGATTGCAAGTTGAAGATACATACATTTACTACGAGTATTAGTATATTAGTAATTGTCTCTCCAGATCTCCTAACAGTACTATTTCTAGGGTCAATTTTAGATCAATGCTATGCATTTTCAGCCATTCCTGAACCTGAGACCAGAAACAGGCTACCTGAGGGCAATACCAAAATAAATGGTCTATTGATTCTGTATCCTCACAATAAAATCTGCAGAGCTTTGATGATTTTATGGCCCAAATAGTCAACATTTTGTTGGTGGCAAGAATTATATATAATAATTTTGGCTGAAAAGCACAAAGTGTTGAATCTTGCGTTGTTTTATATATCAACTCATACACCCTCTACCATGGAATCAGTACAAATCTCTTCCCAACTATTTTGCAATCTGTATGGCACAGCTGTCAACATCCTGGTCCTCAAATGAAACTGGAATACTTTCCTATTTATGCTATTTTTATTCCTCCACCAGTTTTGATCCTTTATATTGGGCAGACAGACCAGTTCCCTACCTCCTCACGTTGCCACCTGCCTCCACCATTGTTGGGGTAATGCTGTAATCAATTGGTTGTACTCTTGGATTGAGCAGACCTTCCTGTACAATTCTGATAACTCCATGAAGGACATAACTCTACCTTTCCAATTTACAATATATGAACAAAATAGCCTTTTCAAGCATCTTTCACTTAAATACAGGTATTTTATCAACCAGCACATTTGGGTTCAGCCATAATATTTGTTGTAATATTTGTTTGACCTTTTCAGGGGGGTGAAATTGAAATTGTAGCCAGCTTTGCAATGCATGTTTGAAAAATAGAGATACTTTGAAAAAAGTATAATTTTCAATTAATCGAAAATAAGACATGGCAATCTGCACAAAGGCAAAAAGGCCATTTTTAAACAATGGATGAGCTTTTCTTAGTAATCTACTTGAGAACCATTTAGGGTTCAAATACATAGACAGGCATTTACCTCTCCATGATTTCAGGATCTAGTCTATTTTTAAAAGTTTTCTATTGAAATTCATTGTTGAGAGCTTATTTATATATTTTGTGACATAAATACTGAGTATGTCTACTTCACCATCAGCCCATTTTATAGGTAAACTGCAGGGTAATGTAAAAGTTGTATTTTTTAAGGATCCAATACGTAAAATTGTACATTTATCATAATTAGGTTTTCGTCCAGAGACAGAAAAGTTATTTAGATCTTCAATGAGATATTGCAGGGATCTAGCTTGTGGACATAATATAACACTTGAGTCATCGGCATACATGGACACCTTTGTTTTTAAGCCTTGGATTTCTAATCCTCTAATGTTGTTATTGGATCTGATTCTAATAGCTAGCATTTCAGTGGCCATAAAGAATAGATATGGTGACAGCGGACACCCTTGCTTAACTCCTCTTGACAATACAAAACTCTCTGAGAAGTAGCCGTTATTTACTATTTAACTCCTGGGGTTGCTATACATAATTTCTTTACCCATTTTATAAGAGAACTAATGGATTTTTTTTTAAACAGGTATTTAGAAATAAAATCCAGTCTTATTTACCATAATTACTGCTTGTAAAGTTACTGCCATAAGAGGTATTATGAAGGTCAAAACTAGAGCTTTCAAATGTCTGATATTTAGAATTCAAGAAATAGGTTCTAGCAATATTTGTTTTATTCCCTTGCCTGTTTGCCTGTGAGCCAATGCCACAGATGTTAGAAAAATTGAGACAAGATATTATGTGTGTAGTAAATTGAGTAGGTTGATGTGTATGATAATGGATGTGATTTAGTGAGTGTGTACGATGTCTGTAGAAGAGTAAGACTATAATGTGTGATGTCCAAATAAATAATAACTCTGCATGGTTGAGTGTCTATGTGTGTAACATGTAGTGCATATAGCCTTAATATTCATGATGATAATTGTAATCCATATCGTATCACCATCATAGTTGCATCATAATTACCTTTAACATAATTGAAAAATACATCCCAGCATTTCCATAGCAATTGACATTTCACATGATCATGAAAGAGACCTTGCATTGCTCTAGAGATGGCTTCACTACAGTACAAATGTATTCCGTACAATATGTTATTATTCCCCAATGCCCCTATTCTGATATCTTCCCCTTGCTTGTTGTAAACATATATAAACTTGTAGACAAATACATAAAAAATACAGACAAACAAGAAACACATTAAACTACAAAACAGTTCTCGACAATAGAGAGGGAGAGAAGAGAAGAGAAAAGAGAGAAAGAGAGAGTGAGAGTAGAGAGTGAAGTCAGGTGTGTCATGGAGCTGTCTCGGAATAGCTGTCCATCTATAAAGAGTTTGTCCACAATGATAAAGGCACGCCTACCATTCTCCCTTTGTTATCTTTGTACTAGATACAGTCTCTTACGATGTTTGTTTATCTCCCTTGGAAATGGATCATTGAGACCGAATTTCATCCCTTTAAGCTCCCTTCCCCTGCTTCTGATCAGCTCCTTTTGTTGGTAGTGTTCAGATTTTGTGATGATCGGTCTGGGACCCTTGGTCTTGTCGCTCCGAGCTCCAAGTCTGTGGAAAGCCACCTTGTTTACAGGCTCTATAGGGAGTTTCAAGGCGGATTGCATGAATTCTCTTGATCGCGCCCTCTGGATTATTGGATGCGTCTTCAGGAATCTCAGAATAAATGAGATTTTCACGAATGCTGCGACTTGTGAGTGTCCCTGTTTACCCTGAGTAGACAATCCATGTTGGAATCGTGTATTTTTACCTTGGCTTGAGTGTCTTGTTTTCACTTTGGAGCGTGAGAATTTCACTTTGGCTGAACTCCAAACTCCCCCTCAGCCCTGCTACCTCCTCACACAACTTTTCCAGTATTGCATGGATTTCAGCCAGAGCTCTAGCCTCTACCTCAATGGTAAGTAAATTGCCTGTGTCTGTAGATTCATCTGTTTTTCTTTTTTTGGGGGGGTTAAAGTTATTTTGTGAGGTGGTCGGATCTTTCCATGATGGAGTATGTTGTTCCTCCATAGCGTACAGCTGTTGGTACTCGTCGATTTCCCTCAGGATCTCCTAAATATCCAGATTGGCTCTTTACTGCAACCAGTTGTTTTACGAAAATATAACAATGAGTCTTTCCCACAGCGATGACAGGTGTCTGTAGTACAGCCAACCAGCACGCGCAGAATCCACGCAAAAAAAGCAACCCAAACTTGCAGTCCCAGCCGTAAAGGCTAACCGCGTCATGGAATCCTTAGCAACAAAACGTTTGTTCGGATTCAAATGGATTTAATGAAAAAGTTTCAATATAAACAACAAACCGAGTGTAGACAGTACAATGTTCTGTTGAGCTCTCTGATGACATGTCTGATGACGTATATCTGGTACACTCACCTGTCTCTATAAGCTCTATAAGCTTGGCATCTTTAATCTCTTTTATTACTTGTTACTTTTATTTCTTACTCTTATTCATATTTTTTTGGAAACTGCATAAGTAAGCATTTCACTGTTGTATTCGGCGCATGTGACTAATAAAATGTTATTTGACTTTGACTTTAAGGCACTACAGAGGGTAGTGCGTACGGCCCAGTACATCATTGGGGCCAAGCTTCCTGACAATCTAGGCCATATATACTAGGTGGTGTCATAGGAAGGCCCAAAAATGATCTCTCTGCTACCGCACACCAAGTGGTACTGGATTGTCAGGTTTTGGACCAAAAGGCTTCTTAGCAGCTTCTACCTCCAAACTATAAGACTGCTAATCAAATTGCCAACCACACTATTTACATTGACCCCCCCCGCTCCTCCTCGCATAGTCACTTTACAAATGACCTAGAATAATCTGTACCCCCGCACATTGCCTCCCTACCGGTACCCCTGGTATAAAGCCTCGTTATTGTTATGTACATTTCTTGATTGATTCAATTATTATTTTTTACCTTAGTTTATTTAGTAAATGTTTTATTAATAACACTCTTTCTCGAACTGCATTGTTGGTCTTGTAAGCATTTCACAGTGAGGTGTTGTATTCGGCGCATGTGACAAATACAATTTGATTTACATCTACATTGCCTTCAGAAAGTATTCCCACCGCTTGACTTTTCCCACATTTTGTTGTGTTAAAGGCTTAATTTAAAATAGATAAAAATGAGATTGTGTGTCACTGGCCTACACAAAATAGCCCATAATGTAGCGGAATTATGTTATTTTACATTTTTACAAATAAAAAAATGAAAAGCTGAAATGTCTTGAGTCAAGAAGTAGTCAACGTCTTTCTTATGACAAGCCTAAATTCAGGATTAAAATGTGCTTAGCAAGTCACATAATGAGTTGCCTGGACTTACTCTGTGCAGTAATGCTGTTTAACATGCTTTTGAATGACTACCTCATCGCTGTACAACATACAAGTAGCTGTAAGGTCCCTCAGTCAAGCAGTGAATTTCAAACACAAATTCAATGACCAGGCAGGTTTTCCAATACCTTACAAAGATGGGCACCTATTAGTAGATGGGTAAAAAAAATACTGACATTGAATATCCTTTTGAGCATGGTGAAGTTATTAATTACACTTTGGATGGTGTATCAATAAACCCAGTCACTACAAAGATACAGGCATCCTTCCTCAGTTGCCGGAGAGGAAGGAAACATCTCAGGGATTTCACCATGATCCAAATGGTGACTTTAAAACAGTGACAGAGTTTAATGGCTGTGATAAGAGAAAGCTGAGGATGGATCAACAACATTGAAGTTACTCCACAATACTAACCATAAACAACAGAGTGAAAATAAAAATAGCTTGTACGGAATAAAATATTCCAAAACATATGTTCTGTGTGCAATAAGGCACTGAAGTAAAACTGCAAAAAACATGGCAAAGAAATGTACTTTATCTCTCGAATACAAAGCATTATGTTTTGGGCAAATCCAACACAACATATCACTGTGTAAATACCCCTCTTCATATTTTCAAGCATGGTGGTGGCTGCATCATGTTATGGGTATGCTTTTATGAGTATGCTTGTCAATGGCAAGGACTAGGGAGTTTGTCTGGGGGAGAAAACAGAATAGAGCTAAATACAGCAAAATCCTAAAGAAAAACCTGGTTCAGTCTGCTTTCCAACAGACATTGGGAGACAAATTCACATTTCAGCATGACAATAACCTTAAACAAAAGGCCAAATATACACTGCAGTTGCTTACCAAGACGACATTGGATGTTCCTGAGTGGCCTAGTTAAAGTTTTGACTTAAATCGGCTTGGCAGGACTTGAAAATGGTGTCTAGAAATGATCAACAACCAACTATTTGTTTTATTTTACCCTTATTTTACCAGGTAAATTGACTGTGAACATATTCTCCTTTACAGCAACGAAGAGGGGAATAGTTACAGCGGAGAGGAGGGGGATGAATGAGCCAATTGGAAGCTGGGGACGATAAGTTGGCCACGATGGAATGCGGGCCAGAGTGGGGAATTTAGCCAGGTCACCGGGGTTAACACCCCCTCTTACGACAAGTGCCATGGGATCTTTAGTGACCACAGAGTCAGAACACCCGTTTAATATCCCATCTAAAAGACTGCGCCCTACACAAGGCAATGTCCCAGGCAGAGTTCCTCTGTCCAGTGGCTGTGTTCTTTTGTCCATCTTAATCTTTTATTTTTGTTGGCCAGTCTGAGATATGGCTTTTTCTTTGCAACTCTGCCTAGAAGGCCAGCATCCCGGAGTCGCCTCTTCACTGTTGACGTTGAGACTGGTGTTTGCTGGTAATATTTAATGAAGCTGCCAGTTGAGGACTTGTGAGGCGTCTGTTTCTCAAACTAGACACTCTCATGTACTTGTCCTCTTGCACAGTTGTACACCGGGGCCTCCCACTCCTCTTTCTATTCTAGTTAGAGCCAGTTGGTTCTGTGAAGGGAGTAGTACACAGAGTTGTATGAGCTCTTCCGTTTCTTGGCAATTTCTCGCATGGAATAGCCTTCATTTCTCAGAACAAGAATAGACTGACAAGTTTCAAAAGAAAGTTCTTTGTTTCTGGCCATTTTGAGCCTGTAATCAAACCCACAAATGCTGATGTTCTAGATACTCAACTAGTCGAAAGAAGGCCAGTTGTATTGTTCTTTAATCAGGACAACAGTTTTCAGCTGTGCTAACATAAATGCAAAAGAGTTTTCTAATGATCAATTAGCCTTTTAAAATTATAAACTTGGATTAGCTAACACAACGTGCCATTTGAACACAGGAGAGATGGTTGCTGATAATGGGCCTCTGTACGTAGATGAAGATATTCCATTAATAATCAGCCGTTTCCAGCTGCAATAGTCATTTACAGCTTTAACAATGTCTACACTGTATTTCTGATCAATTTGATGTTTTTTTTAATGGACAAAAAAATAAGCTTTTCTTTCAAAAACAAGGACATTTCTAAGTGACCCCAAACTTTTGAACGGTAGTGTATGTGTATATATATATTTTTTTTTACAAATGTTCACATTTTTCTTCCACTTTGACATTAGAGAGTACTTCATGTATATCGTAGACTAAAAAAAAGACAATTCAATCCATTTTAATCTCACCTTGTAACATAACAAAATGTGGAAAAAGTTAAGGGGTGGGAATGCTTTATGAAGACACTGTAATAGTCCAAGCATAATCTAAAAGCAGGTGAGCTGATTCAACTCTTTTATGGACATTTTCTTGTCTTCTGTGGTGAAGAACTGAGCGGGCCGAGCATAAAACATCAACCCAGTTACCCATATATCGACAGACTAGAATAACACGTCAACCCTGTTACCCATATATCGACAGACTAGAATAACACGTCAACCCTGTTACCCATATATCGACAGACTAGAATAACACGTCAACCCTGTTACCTATAGATCGACAGACTAGAATAACACGTCAACCCTGTTACCTATAGATCGACAGACTAGAATAACACGTCAACCCTGTTACCCATATATCGACAGACTAGAATAACACGTCAACCCTGTTACCTATAGATCGACAGACTAGAATAACACGTCAACCCTGTTACCTATAGATCGACAGACTAGAATAACACGTCAACCCTGTTACCCATATATCGACAGACTAGAATAACACGTCAACCCTGTTACCTATAGATCGACAGACTAGAATAACACGTCAACCCTGTTACCTATAGATCGACAGACTAGAATAACACGTCAACCCTGTTACCCATAGATCGACAGACTAGAATAACACGTCAACCCTGTTACCTATAGATCGACAGACTAGAATAACACGTCAACCCTGTTACCTATAGATCGACAGACTAGAATAACACGTCAACCCTGTTACCCATATATCGACAGACTAGAATAACACGTCAACCCTGTTACCCATATATCGACAGACTAGAATAACACGTCAACCCTGTTACCTATAGATCGACAGACTAGAATAACACGTCAACCCTGTTACCCATATATCGACAGACTAGAATAACACGTCAACCCTGTTACCCATATATCGACAGACTAGAATAACACGTCAACCCTGTTACCTATAGATCGACAGACTAGAATAACACGTCAACCCTGTTACCTATAGATCGACAGACTAGAATAACACGTCAACCCTGTTACCTATAGATCGACAGACTAGAATAACACGTCAACCCTGTTACCTATAGATCGACAGACTAGAATAACACGTCAACCCTGTTACCTATAGATCGACAGACTAGAATAACACGTCAACCCTGTTACCTATAGATCGACAGACTAGAATAACACGTCAACCCTGTTACCTATAGATCGACAGACTAGAATAACACGTCAACCCTGTTACCTATAGATTGACAGACTAGAATAACACGTCAACCCTGTTACCTATAGATCGACAGACTAGAATAACACGTCAACCCTGTTACCTATAGATCGACAGACTAGAATAACACGTCAACCCTGTTACCTATAGATCGACAGACTAGAATAACACGTCAACCCTGTTACCTATAGATCGACAGACTAGAATAACACGTCAACCCTGTTACCTATAGATCGACAGACTAGAATAACACGTCAACCCTGTTACCTATAGATCGACAGACTAGAATAACACGTCAACCCTGTTACCTATAGATCGACAGACTAGAATAACACGTCAACCCTGTTACCTATAGATCGACAGACTAGAATAACACGTCAACCCTGTTACCTATAGATCGACAGACTAGAAATGTTTTAACACATACATTTGTTTGTGAAGCTGTACATTCAATTGCCCCTCCCTGTTGCACACAACAAGCTTGCATTCCCTCTATAACGAGGGGATTTATGGCACATTTAAGATTAAATCCTCAACCCAGTTACGGACAACCCTGTGACTTTATTTGGCACTTATTAGACACTTACTATAGTCATTTGTTTATTTGACTTATTAAGTTGAACATGTGCTCGTTATGACAGAATGTTCAAATAAGGTGAGTTACACTACCCATCAACTATACAGTAGGACACACAGGGCGGCCATTTTGTGTTGTTGTTTATTGATGTAGACCTAAATATCTACCCAGGGCCATGGTAGATTACAGCCTGTCAGAGCTCTTGATGGATCTTAGCCCTTAGATAAACATAACAAATGGCATTTTGAGTGAGCTATGGAACTCAATAGTGTTTATCCTGCTATGTAAGGCACATACTGTAGGCCTCTGTCAGACCTTGGAGCACTTCCATTCATGCAGACAAGCAACGTGAATGTTAAAATAATGGTGACAACTATTCATGGAAACGGCAGACGTTTATTGCTGTCAAGCCGGCTAAGCTACACCCAGAAAACAAGGGGGGTTGGGGAAGATTTATAAAACCTTGGACAAGTTATGGAGTGTCTGGAGAATACAGCCAGTAGGAGCAGGTTTGCATTTTCATTGCATTTATTGAACATGTCATTTTTCAACATGCCAGTGTTAGACAATCTATATTGCCCTGAGTCCATGAAATCAGTCAACTGTGGAGTGTATGGGTGGTCGATGTTGATAGTTATACTGCTAAGGTGAGGAGGGGAGCATTTAAGGGTGAAACCTCCCATTCCTTTGCATTCCAAGCATGATTAACAGGCTTTGTATGTATTGCTTGTTGTTACTCTAATGTCTTTCCCCCTGGGTATATATAAAGTATTCAATCTATCTATTTTTAAAGGGACAATCAGCAGTTGCTACATTTTGAAGAATATACCTTATCAATGTCTCATGAGTTTAGTTAACTGTCGTATCCCATCAGAGCTGAAATTATAAGCTTGTTTCGCTCCAATGTCTGTAAACAAAGTACATATAAACAAACACTATATAAAAAAAGTCCAAAAATGCTAAAACTTTAATTTTCATATCATGGATGTCAGTCCTCACATCTACAGCTCTATCTATGAATTTGACTGTGGTTACATTTCTCCAGCTCCATAACTCGGCTTTTTACCGAAACAGGAGCGGGGAACGGGCTTTGTTATTATTGCTACTGCCGATTTACGCTTTAATGCCTTTCCTACAGTAGCTATGTAGCTCCCATTGGGTTAAAGTTCTCCACATCCTTCTTCATGTTTGTCACACAGCGGAGTTCCTGTTCCTGCTGTGGGGAGTGTATCTGTGTTACACTGTGAGGACGGTGCCGTCAGCCTTCCACGAGCCCCGTTACATGGCCATCGCCCTCCACAACGAGCTCGTCCTGTCTGCCATCTTCCATGTTATTAGGTAAAGATCCCAACCTGTGGTGGGGAGAGATATGACAGTATGGATGTGTATATATTTTTGTAATATTTAGCTATATTTAGAGATAAGTATATGCATTGAATATTACACATCGTGGACTTTAATATGTTTTATATGTAAATAATCTGACACTTTCTTGTCACTCACTGTTGGCTTGCCTATTGCTTTCCACCAATTTGCAACGATATTCAATGAGCCACAAGTTTAGTATCTCGATGCGTTTCAAATGGGAGTTTTGTTATTGTATCCAAGACTATGAATATGCCCTCTGCTTTCCGTGTAGCCTATGTATCAAGTACGAGACATCCTAAATTAGCTGTTGCACCGTTTCAGCTGACACCACCAAACCCATTCCCAGTTGGAATCCTACTTATTGAGAGCTCAGCTACATCAGATTATTCAGTCATTAGGCACGTCAACATGATTTATGTTTTGACACACCATAGATATTCAGAGCTATTGGCAGCATCATTTCAGTTAGACGTTAACAGAAATTACAGATAGGATGGGAAGGCATGGACGTTTTACCTTTTAATCGGTCTGTTATATTTGTCCTGTGGAAATGTGTTTTTGCATATCCCAACTCCCCCTGAGACACCCTTGGAGAGTGGAGTCAATGTTAGCCATTATCAACGGCAACCCTGAAACAATTAGGGTTAAATGCATTGCTCAAGGGCACATCAACACATTTTTCACGTTGTCAGCTCAAGGATTTAAACTAGTGACCTTTCAGTTGCTGGCCCAACACTCTAACAGCTAGGCTACCTGTATTAGCTGGAAATCTGACAGCCAGCGTGTGTTTATGGCGGCGTTCGACTTCTGTTATGGCGTTGGGATGGTTTCAGCGCTAAAAGCAAGATGAGGCCCAACGTAAATGCAAAAATGTGTCTTGTCTGTTTGGGAAATGCTGAGAGCTTGTCACCAGGGAGTATCGCATGGGCTTGTTAGAGCTAACACAATCTATGGCTGTTACTCATAGAACCTGCATGTGGTCCTGTAGCATCTGTAGGGGCAATTAGCGAACTCTCTATTCTAAGTGTTCAGATCATTATTTGTGATTATTTTATAATCCACAAATTTACTCTAAGCTCTACCGATGATTTTATTGAATGTTTTCTTAATGAGGTGTTTTGGGAAACACTCTTGAAAATGTACCACCCATTCTCTCTAGACCTTAGTCTCCCCTCATGGTTTTTAGCTACCACTACTTTAACTGTACATGAAATAACCATTCACTAACTCCTGCCAATTAATGAGCCTGCTGGATGCCATTTACTGGGATGTAGGCTTTCAAGTGGTTAAATTACTGTGTGACAGGACATGCCTCCTAATCACTCTACCTGGTCTCAGAGCATTTGGTATTATTCTATATGTAAATCCGAGACACTCCATTTAGTATGATATGTTACATTTTGTATGATTTGTATTAACTTGTGGATATCCATCATCCATTCGTATGATATGTTACGAATTTGCTAAATGTACAATACATTACTACTTTGCTAAATGTACCATATGTTACACATTTGAAAAACGTTTGATATGTTACGAATTCAAATTTGTTGTGGCTAATGTTAGCTAGGTGGCTAACGCTAACGTTAGCTAGGCGGCTAATGCTAATGTTAGCTAGCGGGCTAGCTAGGTTAGGGATTAGGGTTCAGGTTAGGAGTTTGGTTAAATGTTTAAGACTAGGGGTAGGTGAAGGTTAGCTAAAAGGGTTAAGGTTAGGGGAAAGGGAAGGATTTTCTAACATGCTAAGTAGTTTAAAAGTTTTCGTTTTTGTCTTAAGTAACCTTCTGTCTTATGTAACCATACCAAACTTAACATACAGTATCATACTCATTTCAGTATCCCGGATTTACATGTACTATGTTATGTCTAATGAGACCAAGCTGAATTACAACACTGTAGCTACTGTAATTAAAGCACTATTCCACAATTACATTTTGTTCACTCTGGAAACTGTTAGTATGTTTTCTCCTTGATCGTCAGTCGAGAATAGATGTGCAGTGGATCTATAATCAATGTTGTTGCTGCCTCAAAGTCACTTTTTTAATACAGTTCAGCAAGGAACCCACTGGGCACAGACATAAATTCAAGCTCTATTCAATGTTGGTTCCACGTCGTTTCATTGAAATTTCATGGAAACAACGTTGATTCAACCAGTGTGTGCCCAGTGGGAAGTTATCAAGCTGCTTCTTCTAAACCAGAGCGAATCAGTGTCCTATACTGTAACAATCCAAGGTGAAGACAATCTCCCTGATGGGAAATGGATTACTGAGGCAGTAATCAGCATGGATAAACCACTCCAAGCAGTGAAATGAAATATGTTCACGCCCAGACAGAGTTTGGTTTAAAATGAACATCTTATATCCTGTCTATGTCTCTCACACTGCCTGCGTGTTGAGAGGTTTGCTGCAGCGCAAAAATACATTTCTTATTGATACAGTACACAAAAACCACTGTCATTCACTTAAATTCCTCAATATGAATTATGTGTTTTGTGTGATGCTTAGAATCAGCAGTTTTGTCTGTCACGCTATAATGTTCCTGCCAATTCATCTTTGGTTACGGGTTAGGTTTACAGTTTAGAAAGAAATAACACTGCCTGCCACAATCTATTAAATATTACATGTATAGATCAGCTATTGAATAAAAACATGCTAATGGTGACGTTGTGTACTGTAGCTAACAGGCCCAATTTCTTCTCTGCAAACTGTCAGTGAGGCAGATGCCAGCCCTCTGTGGATTTCTCAATGAGCTCTATGATTAATGACTCTGCATAGCATTATTCAAATGGGAATCTCATCTGTAACCCAACACAACCTCTGCTAAATATAGAACCGGGTCCGACTGTATGTCTTGTAATGTGTTTTTTATTACAGTTGTGTTTTTCTACATTTTCACAATCAATTAAAAAAAGTTTTTTTGCTTGCCATCTCTCTCTATTCCTCTCTCCCTCTCTCTCTCTCTGTGTCGTTCTCTCTCTCTCACTAATTCAACCTCTCTTTATCTTTCTCTCTCTCATTCTCTCTCTCTATCGTTCTCTCTCGCTATTTCTCTTTCTCTCACTCTTTTTCTCTTTCTCCTTCTTTTTCATTATATTTCACTCTCTCTCTCTCTCATTCTTTCTCTTGTTCTCTCTTGCTATTTCACTTTCTCTCGCTCTCTTTCTCTTGCTCTCTATTTCTAAATTTCTCTCTCTTTCTCTCTATTTATCTCTCTGTTTCTCTCTTTCTCACTCTTTCTATCTTTCTCTCTGTACAGGTTTACTCTTGCACCTGAGCTCCACCCAGACTGGATGCTGCTACTATGGTTTGCTCACACCCACCTGACTGTAACTGTCACTCTGGGGCTAATGATTGTCCCCAAGGTAAACCTCTCATTCTGATCATAGCATTGCTTTGATATTATACATCGAAATCAAATCAAACTAAGTCATTGCACTCTCTTTTGTCGACTACAGTTTCTGCTTCATGGTACTCACATGAGAGATGACATTGCCTCTGAGGCCTATGAGGATGAATTGGACATGGGTCGCTCTGGATCTTACCTCAACAGCAGCATAACATCAGCCTGGAGCGAACACAGTCTGGATCCAGAGGACATCCGGGTGAGCAACTTTCCCTTTCCATTTTTTAAAATAAATTCTCTCATTCAATTGCATAACCTTTTTGATACAGTACATTTTGAATCCTTGTCCTCTGACTGTGGCAAATAAAGATTTTTGCAGATGTAATGTCTAGCAACAGTCTTTGGGGAAAATGTATCAGCGGGAGCAGAGGTTTCCGTTTGTTTATTAGAGTTGAAGAATTTTCTTGCCAAAGACTTGAGCACATTGTCCAAGTCTATTTATCAGAGCACGAGATAAGATCTCCTAAAATTATGCTTGAGAGAGCAGTCAATACATTAAATTCAAGACCAATGCTCAAAGACCTAACAATAAAGCACACTCCAGTTTCCTTATTTAAAGCGGCAATATCTAACCTTTTTTGGCGACCCGACCAAATGCACATAGAAGTTAAGTTATAGATCTGTCATTCGCATTGAAACCAATTCTAAGAAGCGGTAGATCTATTATATGCGCGCTATTTCTATGCTACCCATGCTTAGGTTGAATTTTTGCATCTTTTCGGTTTTGTACACCAACTTTAAACAGCTGGGGAAAAAATGGTTATGGAAAATATGTTTCACAGCCGTTTAGATGGTACAATGATTCTCCATACAATGACTGCTTGTTTTTTTCCACATAAACTGAAATTAGATTAACTATCACAGTTTTAGCAACCAGGAAATGGCGGAGCGATTTCTGCCTATTGCATCTTTAATACTGTCCAAAACCTGTTTTTATTTATGTCAAAGAGCATGTTATACACTGTGTACATCGTTGAAGCACTGTCCGTAGTTTAAGCACAGTTCATGTTTCAAATTCAAATGTGCATGTTCTGTATTCAATTGATGCATCGTTAAAACACTTAAAACACTGCAACACTATCGGGAAACCGGGCCCAGATCACTTTTAGTCATATTAATTCATTTTAATAGCTCTATTTTTTTGTCTTATTCTTGTCATTATGTGTTTTCCATAAATGTCCAGGAGGAGTTGAAGAAACTGTACTCCCAGTTGGAGATCTACAAGAGGAAGAAGATGTTGGCCAACAACCCTCACCTACAGAAGAAGCGCAGCTCCAAGAAGGGACTGGGTCGTTCCTTGATGAGACGCATTACGGAGATCCCAGAGACGGTACACCGGCAGTGCAGCCGTGAAGACAAGGAAGGGGGCGATCATGGGAGCAATCGCAACAGCATCTGCGTCTTGAGGAAGAACCCCTTCGACCCCTCTCATCCGGGGAAGCCTGCCAAAGAGGAGTCCTTGAAGAGCAAGGTCTTCACCCTGAAGAAGTCGCACAGTAGCTACGACCATGTCCGCGACCAGAGCGAGGACTCCAGCAGCTCTACTACTGACAAGATGGAGGTTATGACCACTGAGGGATCCCTTATAGACACCCTGATGGGCAAAAAGCTGGTCAAGAAGAAGTCCAATGAGAAGATAGATGCTGTGAGCGAATTGACTGAGAACGTTCCCTTGGTCTGCAAGTCGGCCAGTGCTCATAACCTGACACAAGACAAGAAGCCCATCCACCCAAGAACGTCCATGCTACAGAAGTCACTGAGCGTCATCGCCAGCGCCAAAGAGAAGACCTTGGGCTTGACAGGAGGGAAGACACAGACTGTTGAAGACAGCTGCAAGAAGTTCCAACAGAACGCTAAAGACACCAAGGTAAGTCCAGAATCAGAAGACGATTGCTATCCTCACATGATAGGTAGCCAGTCGGTGGAGTACAAGCAGACTGCAGCGAAAACTGGGATCATGAAGCAGCAGGTGAGTGGCAGCCAGCCATTCATCTGCTCCGACCCATCGAAGGCCAAGGAAATACAAGACCTCACAGAGGTGTGTCCTTGGGAAGTAGAGGACCTGCCAACACCTTCTGAGAACAAGGTCCAGAAGCATGTCTCCATAGCACCCGAGGAAACGACCACAGTCCATGGAAATGGAACCAAGGGGGTCAAGCCCCAACAGCAAAAGCAGAAAGGTAGTGACCAGTCCTCCACAAGCTCCCGGCATTCTAAAGACATCCAGCGAGCAGACATATGCCCTTGGGAGGATGGAGTTGAGAGAAAAGCCCCAGTGGAGGGATCCAAGCCGCAATCATCCAGTCAGGTTCCTCAACCTGCTAAGAATATCCAGTCTAGCCAGCCTCCACCTGCAACAGAGAGCTCTAAAAAGAAGGTTGACATATGCCCTTGGGTCTTTGAAGAGGAGCCTGTCAAGATAGCTGAGGTAGCTTTTCACCTGACAAGACTCGGCACAACAAGTGCACTACTCTAGTGGAGAGCAAAGGGAAAGGTGCTCTGTCAGAACCACTCTGCAAATTACCAGGCAGCTCTCTCCTCCAGCCGGTTACAAAGGTTGACGTCTGTCCCTGGGATTATGACACCCCAGCGATATCTCCCAATTCTGAGAAAACTCCTAGTCCTACTACAGTTTCCAAAACAAAGGAATTCCCCTCCAAAAAGAAGGGCACACCTTTCACAAGAACTTTTGAGAAGGAGAAAGAGAAGGCACAATACACTGACGATGACAACTTTAGAGCGAAAGCCAAGGACAAAAGTAAATCCACAGAGAAACATATGAGCCAATCCAAAATGACAGAGGTGTGCCCTTGGGACGTAGAGAGTAGTCAGGAGGTGCCAATGGTAGAAAAACGGAAAAGTGCAAATGTTGGAGCAGTTAAAGGGAAGCCGGTTGAAGTCTGTCCGTGGGATTATGAGGATGCATCAGAGAAAAAAGGAACAGACAAGGGTACTTCTGCATCGAAACAGAGTAATCCAAATCCCAAAGGGGGGGTTGTAAGTGGCGGGAAAAAGGCTGATGTATGTCCTTGGGACTTTGACGACAGTACTGCAGGGAAAAAGGCCTGACATAAATCAACATTTATGGACAACTGGAAATGTAGTTGTTGTTGTATACATTGTTTTCCACTTTAGAGTCCTCAAATATAGACTTTTACTATGAATATGGTGACTTCGACGAAAATATCAAGTTGCACAAGTTGCCTTCCTTTCCAATATTTTCCCCCGTTTTGTCTTTTTTTTGTGTGAAAATGTATAAACTTACGAAAACAAAGTAACAAAATCATATTAAGCATTCCAGATTCTTACAGAGTATTCTGAATGATAAATCGTAGTCGTACAATTATGCAACTTCCAATTCACTTTATGTGCAATGTTGAATAGACATTTCTCATATTCTTTACGAGTGGACATTTCAGTGGACATTTGCATAAAAAAAAAAAAAATGTATCTTCTTTTAATCGGTCATAAAAAGCCCTCCACACACTAACATGGCACACTTCGAAAACAAGGTTAATCGATATTATGTAAATAGATGTTCTCCTGCAGGTTTCATTAACTGAAATGTACTAGTTGTTGAGCATGAACTACCATGTCTATGTTTATAGTCAGAGTGGCTTGTTGAACAAATAATAGAATGCCAAAGATATAGGGAACATCTTTAACAAAATAGTGGAAGAACTCACAAGGATCGCGTCATGACAACCAACTTAACAACTTTTGTGTGCCCAGACCAAGGCGCTGCTAGTGAGGAAATCAGCTTATAGCACTTTAGGCGAAAACCTTAGGGAAAATGTTTTTCATCACATACTTTATTCAGCCTCATGGTTCTAGCAAGTCACCACATGATTTCCTTTAGTTCTCAGCAATGTCTAATGCTTCCAAGTCTGCAGAAATGTTTTACTGTATGTGCCTAACTAAATAGAACTGTCTTCTTTCAGTCTGTGTAAAGTCCTGAGTGGAACAGGGATTGTTCTTCAGCATTCTGCGAAGGTGTATTATATAAACAGCATGCACAGTGAGGTAACGAGAGGGGTGGGATCCAAACGGTTTGTCAACTGAAGCAAATAATCATTCATTTGTGTTATTAATACTTCAGCATGTTTTTTTTTCTTTCACTTTTAGAAAAGCATTAGCTCATCCTTTTAAGCTTTTGCATTTCCCAAAAGCACATTGAGAGTTGAAATGATACAATGGGGAGAGGCATTATGGCATCAATGTGTGTCGAATTGTTCCTCTTTCTGGATAGAACATATACCTGTGTTTGTGATCGTTTTAGCATTTTTATACATACAGTATATTTCTAGTGTTTGAAGTATAATGCTCGTTTTATTGTCGTAGGACTTTTGCTTAACACTGTCTCTACAAATTCTTGGCCGCATAAATTCACACCAGGTTTTCATTATTCATATTCAAAAGTATTATTCCTTATTCACACTTTATGTCTAACGTTTACAAAAGCTTCAGTTCTTTGAGTAAGCAAAAAAATCATTTTGCTTTCAAGCATCAATTAAAGATGAACGTTTAGAGGAATATCTGAGTTACAAAATAGCTACATCACAATAATAATTTATTGTAGTTTATTAACCATTCTGGTTCTTAGCGACATCTGATGAAAGGTAATGTAATGGAAATAATATATCAATATAACAATAATGTAACAGTGTACTCATAAATTAGATGTTATTTTGGACTGAGTTGAATGTTGTCATTGGTAATGATTCCTGTACAGCTATCATAGTTGTTTGTTACAGTTGGCATGGATTACTGTAGGGTATGATGCCTGTACATGTGATTAGGTAATCAAATTTCGGCTTCATTCAAATTATTACATTATCTTATTTTTGCTCAGTAACTTAACACTTGAACAAGTAGATTTAACTTGTTTTCAAAAGCAAAATAATTCTCAAACAATATTTTTTATGCTTTTATTATCTCTTTATAATATTTCACTTGATCTTGTTTAACAACCAAACAGGTACAGTATATCTTAATATAGCCACTCCACATCCAGACTCTATAAAACATGATTTAGATGTTACGTCTTATTTCTGTCTCCCTCTACAGAGAATTATATCTACCATTGACCTCATGGGGCCATGTCTGAAATATGTCAAACCCAGACTATCAGCCTTAGAGCATGAGATTGAGATTTGTCACAGGCTTTGCTTAATGGGCAGCTGGAATAGTGTCTGAAAGGAAATGTCACCCTGCCAAGTTTGATTGTAATGGTTTGATGGACCTCGATGATATTTATGAACTAGACGTATCAACCATCACATACATTGTGATATCTGCTCTTAAATGTCAACTTCAGACAATCCCAGGGACTTAGCCTGCCCCTAGCCAACAGTATCCCCTCAAACACTGATAAGATGAACCCATTGGCTCTTGAGCATATGATACCTGGTCATTTCAGCCACTGTAAGATCACTACAAACAACTCTCGAAGCTAAAAAAGTTATGTTTTATACCATTCATAATTGGGTGTCTTCATACCTCTCAAATGGCGTGAAAGTGCTGTTAGGTACCAATAACAAAAATTAACATCACACAGGTCTTAACAGTCACATTAGATACACATAACCTTCAATGATATGTGTATCAGTACCTTGTGGCAGTCGAATCAGCTCATGGATTTGTAACAAAGTGTTTCAATCTGTGTCTATTTTGTCAGTCTCTCTGGAAATGGTCATTGTATGTATAGTACGTCCTACATACTTCGCTTCTTCAACATAATGATGACTAAAGACCCATTGTTACCTGTTCTTTTCTTCGATCTCATGATTTTACTTTTTAACCATGGACGATTTCCGTTCGTAAGCTTGTTTGATTTAACCTGACTTCTCTTGTGACCAAACCAAGTCACTGATTGGGAAATACTACTACTACTACTACTCAGTGCTGTAACGTTGTAACTATTGCTCTCGTGGCTTCTGCATGATATCAAGAAATTCGTAGGACCAATGTTTCACTGCCCTTGATAGAACAAAAAAAAACGGTATCTTTTATGGACTGTTACAAGTTGTTTAGTGAGTGATACTGTACCATTACCCACTGTATTATGTGCTTGTTATACTTACTGCTCTATGACAAGCGTATAGCATCCGTATATGGGAATATTTGGTAGATTTATATTGTGTTATTGTGATAGC
Source organism: Oncorhynchus gorbuscha (assembly GCF_021184085.1). Taxonomy (NCBI): domain Eukaryota; kingdom Metazoa; phylum Chordata; class Actinopteri; order Salmoniformes; family Salmonidae; genus Oncorhynchus; species Oncorhynchus gorbuscha. The sequence goes on along the minus strand of NC_060179.1, from coordinate 26,543,613 downwards.
ATGTACATAAAAAAATACCTCCTCTGCAATAAATATTTATATGAAACTCAACTGTGTGATTGGTGTTTTACAGGTAAGAGTGGTCGGATATCGTAGGCTATACGTGTATCTGTTGATAGCTTACTTAGGCTAAAGCCATATTTTCTGATGGAATAATAGGAGACTGAAAAGAAAACGTCAAGGTATTTCTCGACTAAACAAGTACATTTTTCAAACAATTTGTTTTGCCCTCAGTGTGTCCTTTGCCTATCTCGAATGACAAAATCCTGTCAAAGAAAACAAGGTGTAGAAGTGAAATAACTGACATTCAAAATCTCCAATTGGGAGTCTCTGGGGTGAAAAGAAACTAGCCAAGAGTTCCTTATGTCCTGCCATTTTATACTGAGTTAATGTAATTATGCATTTAACCTGTGTTAGAGAAATTGAGTGGAGATCCTAGTTAGGCATAGCCTACTTGTCAACTGTATAATGTGAGTGAAACATGCTTAATTCTCAAGACTGAACAGGTGGCTGCCATAATTTAAATGTTAGAGATGAATATAAGCAAATTCTTGAGTTTATACGCACATTCTCAACAGCTCTCAAAATATTTCAACAGGTGCTCCATCTTCAAAGCATCCACAGAACCTATTTCAGCTAAATCCCCACACAGTATGATGATGAAGCCACACTGGGATTTGATAATTACAGTATCTCAGCCTTTTTCCTCCCACCACCATTGTGTGCATACAATACACTAGCAGTGGCTCCAGTCTAAGATGGACACGGGACACTCCCAGGGCGCATTGTGCCGGGCCAGTAATTTTCCCTCCCTGTCTCAGGTTACTTTACTGTCTCTGAATCCTGACTTTGAGAAATGCATCCCTTTAAAAGCATTGTGCACCATAACCACTTTAGGATATTCGTATGCATGTCCTGGCTGCTTTCCTGCAATGCTTTTATGGGAGGTTGTGGTCTTTTAAGCCTTATTTATACCTGGTTCTATTATGTGTCCAGATTCTGATTGTGCACACATTTTCAGACATGTCTACACATTATATTAAAATGTGTTTCTTATATGTCTGATGTCTCCTCAATGTGACCAGATTTGCTGGTCCCTCCCTGTATGCAAGTTATTTGACATATATTCTTTCAAAATCATATTTATTATCACACATATTGATGCCACAAGTAAATTATTTCACACATAATTAATGAACAATGGTGCAAACTGTCAAGGATTTTACAGGCTGGAATAATGATGATTTAAATGGTTTCACTGTCCAGATCCGTCCACACTTGTGTGCCTGACTACCTTTAGTTGTGGGCAGGAAGATCTGATCAGAATCAAATCAAAATGTGTCTTTTGAATACCTACACCTGTCTAAAAATGTGGGCACAATAAGAATGTATGCAAGATCAGGACAAAGGACACATGTTAGGACCATGTATAAACAGGGCTTTATACCGAGATCAATAGTTCCCCTGCAGAAAGAGAGCGCAGGATAAGATGACATCACATTCTGGCTGGATTATACCTCTTACAGTAGCTTGAAATCTATTGAATCATGTATACTATTGCCCAATGCCCAGGCTAACAGCCATTTGAATTCCCAATCTCGAATGTGTGTATTTCAAATGACTTTGTACTGACCGAAATGAAAGCAATCGCTTCACTATCAAGCCACTATGCTTTTCTCTTTTAACAATTAAGGAGAAAAATAGCCAAACATCAGTCAAAACCCCCTCAATGGATTGTCTAGAGCCGATCAATGCAAACCCATCAAGTCAAACCCCTTAAAAATATATATATATTTATATATATATAAATAAAAAGTCAAACCCAACAATAGATTGACTAGAGCTCTAAACAGAATCCCAAGGCCTCGATTTAAATGTCCAGGTTCCTGAGAACCATTCACCGTAGGTTCATAGCATCAATCAGTATGCTGGCGTTTTAGCACCAGAGTATTAAGAGACTAAAGACCTAGTTGCGCTTCCCCTCCCTGTCAATCTGAAAATATGATGAGCTATAATGTAACCTAAACGCACCCTGAAAGAATATAAAGAAACCATTTTAGGATTGATTTTCTGTTTTCAAGAGCACTATGTGTGCCTGCCTGTCCAATGAAGAGGTTTTACTACTCGGCTACAGGGATCTCAAATGTTGAAATATTGGTTGAAGAAATAGTAAACTATGAGAAATGACCTATGACTAGTAGACGTTATTGATTTTCTCTTATCAATATCTTATAGGTCGTCTTCGAGGTTATTCATCCTACTGTATGTTGTGAACAAAATGAATGTTCAGTGTTGTGTTTCTGTGACGGAATGGCAAAGTGTTATTGCAAATGATTAGGCCTATAAAGAAGGATCCGAAAAAGGTCAATAGTAGTAAATGTCATGCAATTCACATTCAATTCAACAGCATTAAATTATACTGTTTGAGTAGGTTGAATCAATCTGCTGGATGAATCTGAGATGCATCATAATCTGTATATAAGCAGGTTTGTATATTATACTAATGATATTATGTTGAATCTTTTCCCAATGAAATTCATCAATATTGCTTACTACAGTAAACCTTATACTGCACGACAACAGTTCTTAGGCAACTGTTTGTGACGTGATTATGCCTGTCTAGTATGTGTGTTCATGTTTGCGTGTGTAAAATTTGAACATGGTACGATGAAACTACACGTGACAACATTTGAGCACGTGAAAACCCAAATGTCGAATGTCATTGAGAATATTTTACTTTAAAATGCATCATTGATATTACTTCAACTTAAACAGATGGTTCCTTGCAAGTTTTTATCAAGTTCCCAGTTAATCCCCTAGAATGTTTTCAGAACATTGTGTCAATATCCCCTGGATAACTTGGGATTGAACCTTACTTGGGATTTAAACTTACAATCTCTTGGTTGCTAGGTAGCTGAAGTGCCTGCTGCGCCACCAGTTATGTGGACATAATGCAGATTGACTATACACTCAGTGGACAGTTTATTAGGTACACCCATCCAGTACTGGGTCGGACCTCTTTGCCTCCAGAACAGTCGTAATTCTTTGGGGCATTGGAACATTGCTCAATTGGTATCAAGGGACCTAACGTGTGCCAGGAAAAAAATCCCTACGCCATTACACCACCAGCCTGTACTGTTGACACCTAGCAGGATGGGGCCATTGAATCATGCTGCTTACATCCTGACTCTGCCATCAGCATGACGCAACAGGAAGTGGGATTCGTTGGACCAGGCGATGTTTTTCCAGTCCTCCAGTTGTGGTGATCTCGTGCCCACTGGAGCAGCTCATTCTTGTTTTTAGCTGATAGCAGTGCAAACCGGTGTGGTCGTCTGCTGAAATAGACCATCTGTGACAAGGACTGACAAGTTGTACGTTCCGAGATGTGGTTCTGCACACCACTGATGTGCTGCTTCATTATTTGCCTGTTTGTGGTCCGAATGTTAGCTTGCACGACTCTTGTCATTCTCCTTCAACCTCTCGTCAACGAGCTGCTTTCATCCACAGGACTACAGCTGACTGGATTTTTTTGCTTGTCGCACCTCGATAATCTCTACACACTTTCGTGTATGAAAAACTCAGGAGGCCAGACGTTTCTGAGATACTGAAACCAGCGCGCTTTGCACCATCGGTCATACCACACTCAAAGTCGCTTAGGTCTCTCGTCTTGCCCATTCTAATGTTCAATTAAACAGTAACTATATGCCTCAATGCCTTTCTGCCTGCTTTATATAGCCATCCACGGCCACGTGACTCACTGTCTGTAGGAGCGAACCATTTTCATGAATGTAATAGTGTGAAAATTAGTGTACTCTAACCACACTTGGAACTCAACTGGGATTTGAATCCCAAACCGCTTGGTTGCTAGCAACTTGAAATGTCCTACTACACCACCAGGTGCATTCCTGCACTTTGCTAAAAGTTACCCAGTATCAAGTAAATAATTATCACCACAAACATTACATCAGCGTAAGACTAGCAGTACTCAAGCACACTGGACATAGAGTATACATGAATGCTTTGGGGATTTGAACTTGCAACCTTTTGGTTGAATGCATCAATGTTTCTGCAGTACCACCAGATTCATACTTATTGCTTGGAATGTGTACTAATGCACTAAAAAGTAAAGGTATGGTTAGGGTACAGTGTTGTTCCCTGTGATTACAAAAGTCGAAGGTACACTTCAGAGGTATATACAGTATATGAACTCACATGGTACAATTTGGTACATTGTAGGTATAATGGGACATTTTTCTACGCAATATTATAATATTGAATATGAGGTACGATCATCACTGCACTTTGATAAATGGGGGCAATGTACTGGTGGGGCTCATTAGCATATTTGGGGACATGGTACAAATACATGTGGATTTGTGCCAACCGTCAGTGGAAGTGTTGTAGCAGTTTAAGTGTTTGCCGGTTATGCCAATTCAAGTAGAGCACCTCCTTTGACACTGTTTGTACTGCAAATGTTGTAAGAGGGATGGAGAAACAAAGCTTACAGAGGCATTGAGCATTTCCAGCCAATTGTGTTGAAAATATGTTAATTACTCAAGTGCTGGTCAGAAGAATTTAGAACAGCAAATTACTACAGATGATATTGCACACGCCGTAGCGCACGCACAGAGTGTAGCTTTCTTGTTTTCTACCAATACCAAACCAATCAGGTGGTTGTTCAAAGAAACCAAGCTTTGGACGTCATTGTTCACCTGCTTCTGATAAAGCAATACAAGCATCGGCACACTGCTTCGAAATAAACAGCTTAGCGATTTCAACGCATGCCTCAGCACTCTGGTATTAAATTGAAAATTCAGCTGTAAAGAGTTTATTGTGCATTTTCCAGTAATATAATGGCAACTTGTTGCTGTGAATTTGTATTTTCTTAATTGGAAACCATTTGTCAGTACGCTATTGTAAAATTCACAACAACTTACATGCAACTGGCTGGAACTAGCAAAACATTCTAGTAACCTACTGTGCCTTCACTGACTCTTCTGTTGACAACATGTAACATTACGTGCTACTTGGCAGCATACTGTAGCTGCGGTAGAACATTACAGCCGTGGCTTATTGGAGGCTTGGCTTTCAGATAGCTCTTATTGGTCTCCAATGAGAGGGGACGTTATCCCAGTTAATGTGGTCTGTTGTATTCTGCTCATAAACACTAAGCTTGTGCAACGTCAGTTCTCCAGCATCGTTAAAGGCAGACATCAGTGCATGTGATACTGAAGGGCCATACAACATTTCATTCATTCTTAAGAGTCAATTGATGCACATGTGTCAATCTGATTAAACATAACAAAAAAAAAAAAATCACCATTAAAATCTCTGTTTAAGCTACAGATATCAGGTTTTTGCATGGGCTGCGTGTCAATCCACTATGTCATCCTTCCGCAACTGCAGTGGACAGTGGTTACAGCACTGTGGAATGTACAACAACCAACTTGCAGCTAGTTGACAATACGTTTTTGAAAATGTAACTTTATCTTTCTGTGAACCAGCTGCCCTTAAGCTACTGGAAAATGCACGGTAACCTCTTCACAGTGTAGCTCTTGAGTGTCACACGTTCTTACAATGTTTGCAGAACTGACCGTGTCAAAAGACGTGCTCAACTTTCAGCAACATAACAATAAACCACTTAAACTCGTACAACATTTCCACTGACCCTTTGGCACAAATACAACAGAGTATCTTACACCATGCCCCCAAATATGCTAATGTCCCTGAGACATCACATTATCCACACCTACATTTCAAAGTGCAGTCATGATTGTAACTTATATTGAATACTGAATATTGAATAATTGTGTAGAAAAATGTACAATTATACTAGGTTATCTGCACATGTACCCTAAAAGGTACCGACCAGTACTGTGTGAATTCCTATTTGTACCTCTGAAGGTACCTTATGTGTACCTTTGCCCTTTTTGTAAACCAGGGAACAACATTGTACCGTAACCATACTCTTAATTTCAAGAGTGTGAGGATATATATCTGGTGGCACTGCTGAGGCATTAATGAACTCCAGACCAAACGGTTGCAAGTTAAAAATCCCAAGAGCATTAATATCAAGTGTCCCTGAGAACTTCTACTTTTTAGTTGGTGTGGTCAGATAATCACACAATTATCAATTTGATTCTGTGCAAATTTTAGCAGTGCAGAAATGTCTTCTTGCCAATAAATCTGTGGTCTATCTCTGTCATGGCCACAGACCTAATTCAGATAGCTGGTGTCCCCCCATGTGGAAAATCCACATGACTTTACATGGAAAATCACTATTTCACTTGTGAAATTTCACATGTGAAATCATATCATACTATGGATAATTTTAGGACTCTTTAAGTACAAGAAATATATTACATTTTTTAAAATAAAATATTGATTTTGGTCATAAATGGCAAAAAGGACGGTCAAAAAATAAATCAACAGAAACAAGGTTTTGAAGTGTCTGTCCTATATTTAGGCGATATAAAATAATTTAGGAAATATTTTGTTTTGTGTGTACACATATTGAATCCCTTTTTTTGGCTGGGCACAAAACTACCTTCAACCATTACTTCCATTTAAACAGGTTATCTTCAGACGTGGGGGTTCTAACGAACACCATCATGGCCGTGAGAATGTTCTCCTTCCATAGAGTGGTTGTAGTAGTTTGTGGGTCAAATCGTTTGGATGCTACAGACTTTTGGTGAGAAGGTCGATTTTCAGGGTCTCTCACGGTCTGACAAACATGCGTTTAGCTCTGTCACCATTCATCACAGATGTGGAAGTGTGACACTGGCAGATGTGATGGATTGAGATGCAAAAAAAACCAAATACACTACATGATCAAAAGTATGTGGACGCCTGCTTGACGAACACCTCATTCCAAAATCATGGGCATTAATATGGAATTGGTCCCCCCTTTGCTCCTATAACAGCTAACACTCTTCTGTGAAGGCTTTCCACTAGATGTTGGAACATTGCTGCGCGGATTTGCTTCCATTCAGGTACTGGAGCATTAGTGTGGTCGGGCACTGATTTTGGGTGATTAGGCCTGGCTCGCAGTCGGCGTTCCAATTCATCCCAAAGGTGTTCGATGTGGTTGAGGTCAGGGCTCTGTATAGGCCAGTCAGGTTCTTTCACACTGATCTCAACAAACAATATCTGTATGGGCCTCGCTGAAACAGGAAAGTGCCTTCCCCAAATTGTTGCCTCAAAATTGGAAGCATGCTGTAGCTTTAAGATTTCCCTTCACTGGAACCAAGGGACCAGAACCATGAAAAAGATCCCCAGACCATTATTCCTTCTCCTGGCATTTTCCTGGCATCCACCAAACTCAGATTTGTCCGTTGGACTGCCAGATGGTGAAACTCGATAACTCCAGAGAACGTGTTTCCACTGCTCCGGAGTCCAATGGCAGCGAGCTTTACACCACTCCAGCCAACACTTGGCATCGCGCATGGTGATCTTAGGTTTTTGTGTGCCTGCTCTCATGGAAACCCATTTCATGAAACTCCCGACGAACAGTTCTTGTGCTGACTTTGCTTCCAGAGGCCGTTTGGAACTTGGTAGTGAGTGTTGCAACCGACGACAGACAATTTTTACTCGCTTCTGTGCTTCAACACTCAGCGGTGTCGTTCTGTGAGCTTGTGTCGCCTACCACTTTGCGGGTTGTTGCTCCTAGACGTTTCCACTTCACAAGACAGCACTTAGAGTTGACCGGGGCAGCTCTAGCAGGGCAAACAATTTGACCAACTGACTCGTTGGAAAGGTGTCATCCTATGGCAGTGTCACGTTGAATGTCACTGAGCTCTTCAGTACTGGCCATTCTACTGCCAATGTTCGTCGATTGAGATTGCATTGCTGTGCACTCCATTTTATACACTTGTCAGCAATGGGTATGGCTGAAATCAACTCATTTGAAAGAGTGTCTACGTACATATTTCACCAATTTAAGGGTTATCTGTATTGTTGTCTAATGTTAATGGGGCATATCATTCTGTTTCAATGTGACTCCTGAATATATAATAGTTTTTCTTGGGTTTATTTTTAACAAAGCTGAGATTCCTTTTGAATTTCAAAGTATAAGAATACAGGGGAAATCAGCTACTGACACAGATGTGTTGGCGTAACACAATGATCGAAATACTGTTCAAATCCCAGGTTTGATCATGTCGAATAGTAGTTCATGTATCAACATACACAAGCTAAGTAACATTTTAAAAAATCCCCATCAAAATCCATCAGTTTAATGATGCTCTATGCACAAATTGCTCTGCCATTTCCTGGTAGCCAAAATGCATACATTTCAGTTTATGTGCCAAAACAAGCAGTCATTGTGTAGAGAATCGATATACCTAAACAACTGCGAAATATACATTTTTATGTAAATAAGGCATTTCTGTTTTTTATTTGTAATACATTTGCAAACATTTCTAAACCTGTTTTCACTTTGTCATTATGGGGTGTTGTGTGTAGATTGATGAGGAACGTTTTTAATTTCATCCATTTTAGAATAAGGCTGTAATGTGGAAAAAGTCAAGGTGTCTGAATACTTTCCGAATGCACTGTATGTATGTGTTATTCCATGTGTTTCTATGGGCTATAGTAGTGAAGACCAAATTCAATATTTTATCAAATCATAAAAAATACAAAAATAAATTATACCAAAAAGGTCATAAAATTCTCAATTAAATAGCTAAATGATACATGGTATGACCATCGTAAAACAATTTCAAATGTTAGTTTTGAACATATTAAGAGGGATATTTGACCATTCTTCCACACAGAATCCTTCCAGATCCTTGATTTCCTTCGTCTGTGTTTATGGACTGTGCTCTTCAATTCAAACAGGTTTTCAATGGGTTTCAAGTCCGGAGACAGATGGCCATTGCAAAATGTTGATCTTGTGGCCAATTAACCATTTATTTGTGGATTTTGATGTGTGCTGTGGATTTTGATTATTGTCTTGCTGGAAGATCTTGCGGCCAATTTTCAGCCTCCTGGCAGAGACAAACAGGTTTTTGGTTAAAATGTCCTGATACTTTGTCAAATTCATGATGCCGTCGAGGCATTGTTCTTAACAAAGGACTTGTGCCGCTCCTAAAACAGCAGCACAAGACAACGCAGTACAGTTCTGTTCTTAGAGTAGCAGAAGACATCAGATCCTTCTCCAACAAACAGCCACCTCCCTACCACCTCTGCTAGCTCACCCAACACTCCCACCTCAGCTCACCTCAGCTCAGCTCAGCTCCAAAAACAACATGGGGTTGTAGTCATTATCTGTGACTCCAATGGCAAACATCTACGTCAGTGGTAGGCGAACATGGTCCTGGAGTGCCACAGGCACTTCATGTTTTTGATTTAACCTACCTGGAAGATCAGGTGTTTTGAATTCAGTTTCACTGAACTGATCAATTAGCTCAGTTGGGCAGGTGTGGTGCCTAGTTGGAACAAAATCCTGCAGCACCAATCCTGCAGCACCAATCCTGCAGCACCTGTGGCACTCCAGGAACAGGGTTGCCTACCCCTGATCTACGGGAAAGAGAACTACTACCTGGCATGGAGGTGAGAAAAACATTGTGGCCTACGACCCAGAGTGCCATTCAATAGGAGAGAAGAAAATAATAATCCACACTGGAAAGAACGACCTAAAGAACATGAGGGTGTGTGGCCCCAGCTATGGAAGAAGAAGCTTTTATGGCCGCAGACAAAATACCCATCTGCAAGAATAATAACTTAATCTCTTCTCCCGCGCTGCAATGTGCCATTCAATAATATTTTTGAAAACAATGCAGAGCTCACACTAAAATATGCACTAAGGCCTAATGTATTTTTGGCACACCACAAAGACATCCACCCTCACCACATGCAAGACCACATCCACCTAAACAGGTGGGGTGTAAAAATCTTTGCACGGGTGCTAAAGTACATGGTCAATATGGGAAGAAAGACCAGGAGTATCCAGCCTATGGGAAGCCAGCAAATAAGAACACCACAGTCTCACACCCAGAGAGCTCATCTCTCCACTCCATTGGCCCGCACTTACAGTTTTTTTTTTACAAGCGCTAGGAACCATTTCTCAATGCTTAGGTCACTTTTTCAAAACTCTTCACACAGTGAGCACAACAGCAGTCTATGTAGCCTAAACTGTGGATCATTTTTCATTGCTTTGGCACAAAATGCATTCAATGACTACATCTTTCAAATTTCATGAATTATTTTCTCACTCAGACACAACCACCACCAAACCTCTATGTACCTACAGGCCAATTTGCACATGTTTACATACTCTTTTTAAAACAGTTAAACTTAAGTTCAAAACCTAACATAACAAAAAATGGAATAAAACAGCAATTTGCTACATTTCTACAGTAACACAATTTTGAAATAATATTCAAAATCAAAAAAATTATATATCAAAACAATAGACCAACCATAGCTGATTCCCATTGTAGCTGAACACCTACCCAGGTGTTAGACTTTCAATTTCATTACCTTCTGTACAAAAGGGGACATTGTAGGAATAACGCTGTACTGTAATGTCAACATGGACCCAGCTAGAGATAGAGACGTGGCTGACAGAGGAAGAAGGGTGTCTGGGAAAGGGAGAGGGGTAAGTATGTGTAGAAGAGGAAGACTGAGAGGAAGCTCAAGAGCTGTAGTCTCAGATGAGATTAGGGCTACTATAATTGATCATGTAATAAATCGTGGTCTATCAATGAGAGAGGCTGGTCTGAGAGTGCAACCAAATCTGCAACGCTCAACAGTGGCATCTATTGAGAGAAATTTCTGGCAAAACAACAAGTAAGATGTACATTCTGCAAGGACATCTGACTGAACTGCACATTACAGAAGTAAATTGAGCAATGCCTCCAAACCCACTTGTGTGTAATTGTTTTTGTATTTTTGATTAGGACCCAACGCTCACCTCCCACAGGCGGGAGAGGTAGGATTTTCACTGCTGTGCAGGACACTGCAATCGTTGATATGGTCATCAGAAACAATGGCATAAAACTGACAGAGATTCGGGACAGAGTGTTGGCAGACAACATCACATTTGGAAATATTCACAACGTAAGCATAACAACTATTTCTAGAGTCCTGAAACAACATCAAGTCAGGATGAAGCAGTTGTACACTGGTCCCTTCGAGAGGTACTCTGAACGAGTCAAGCAACTCAGGAACCAATATGTTCAAGTAAGATGACTATAAAATACAGAACTGGTTTTGAACAAAACCGAACAGGGCAGAGGCACACAATGGCATGTCTTTAGGTATAATGTAAACTACCGTAATAGCCTAACTCTTATGTTGTCTTGTGGATTTATTTGAGAGATTCATGGAGATTGAAGTCGGGCAAACACCCCACATATTTATCTTTGTGGATGAGGCTGGTTTCAACTTGGCCAAAACACGACGGCGAGGAAGAAATGTGATTGGGAAAAGAGCCACAATGGATGTCCCGGCCCAGAGAGGTGCCAACATCACAATGTGTGCAGCAATATCCTCTGATGGATTTCTGTTACACAAACCGCTAATTGGGCCGTACAACACCGAGTGTCTCATTATATTCCTGGATGACCTCTGTGGAAGGTTGTGCCAGGTGAGGAAAGTGTTGCAGTGAGGCGAAATCGGCCAACGTTTGTAAATGTATGGGACAATGTGACATTTCAACACTCCCGTGCAGTCACAGAGTGGTTTGTAACCCATCCCAAGATGGTGTCACTTTTCCTCCCACCTTACTCTCCATTCCTCAACCCCATAGAGGAATTATTTTCCTCATGGAGGTGGAAGGTTTATGCCCACCATCCACATGATAAAATGTCCCTCCTGGACGTAATGAATGTTGGATTCCTGGACATATCTGCAGAAGATTGCCAGGGATGGACCAGGCCTGTCAAAATATTCTTTCCTAGGTGTGTTGCCCAAGATGACATAAGATGTGATGTGGCTGAGAACCTGTGGCCAAATGCAGAATACAGGGTTGACTAGCATTGCTACTGTATCTGTATCGGTAGATGGTGTATATACAAATTATTGTATTTTGGAATCACTCAATGCCAAATAAATGACATAAAATATAGTGTAATGCTACCTGTTAGTGTCTTTTTAGGTCATTGTTTTATGAGTGACAAAGTGTGCTTGTTGGGTGACAACCTTTGCTAGTGTCATGGAAGAATGAGTTGATTTGAGACATGTATGAAGTGTTTTGGTAGTTTTAGTGCATTTTGGACCTGAAATTAACTGCTGTGCCAAGCTGAAAGTTGATTAGGAGAGCTGTGTGAAGAGTTTTGAAAAAGTGACCTAAGCATTGAGAAATGTGTCCTAGCGATTGTAAAAATATTTTAAAAAACTGTAATATCTCAGCCTAATACCTCCGCATGCTGACAGTACAGCACGTCAGCATGCACTGTCAGTATCCAGATAATATGTGTGTATTGTTAGTTAAAGTCTTGGATGTTAACAGATAAATATATTTTCTTGGTATCCTGAACATTGACTTGCTATTATCTAGTTGTCCTGTCAAGAGGAAGCTTCCTACTGTGACTAGCGCCTGTAACATGACCAATGTTATCACACAACCAACTATGGTGTCGTGTAAACCAATAGTGTTGGATCTGTGACATCCACTTGTATTGGTCATATCGTCACTAAGGCTGCAGAGCTTTGCTCCAAAGCAATATCAGTTCCCATTGGCTGCAGTGACCATAACATTGTGACAATAAAAAGGAAAGCCAAAGTAAAAAAAATAATAAATTATATTACCAAAACAAGATAAATTACATTTAAAAACTTTGGAGCACCTTATTAAATGATATTATGGGCAGAAAACCCAATTCATTTCCACGTTTACAACAAAACGTTTGGATATAGCTAATCACTTCAATGACTATTTCACTGGTAAGGTTGACAAACTTATAAGTGAAATGACAACATTGAATGGTGAACCATCATATTTGTGTATTGAAGATCTAATAATGAAAGAGCAGGATTGCTGTTTTGAATTTGGTCGAGTTTGTGTGGAAGAGATAGAACAACGATTGTTATCCATCAATAATGAGGAGCCACCAGGTATAGATAACCTGATGAGAAACTATTGAGAATGTTAGCTGATTCTATTGCCACCCCTATTTGCCATGTCTTTAACCAAAGCCTAAAGGAGTATGTCAAGTTTCAAGTTGTATTAATGTCCCGTGCACAAGTACAGTGGAATGCCTTTCTTGCAAGCTCCAAACCCATCAACACAGTAATCAATATCAATGTAGCACTAAAAATAACATAAGGTAGAACAAAAACACCGAGAAATAAAAATAAGAAGAACGGGAGAAAGTAAGAAGCTATATACAGGGGCAGTTCCAATACCATATTTACAATGTGCAGTCATACTGGAGTGATAGAGGTAGACATGTATAGGGGTAAGATAAGGTGACTAGGCTTCAGAAAATATGATAAGCAATGTAGCAGCAGCATAAAGGATGATTATGTGTGTGTGTGTGTGTGTGTGTGTGTGTGTGTGTGTGTGTGTGTGTGTGTGTGTGTGTGTGTGTGTGTGTGTGTGTGTGTGTGTGCGTGCGTGCGTGCGTGCGTGCGTGCGTGCGTGCGTGCGTGCGTGCGTGCGTGCGTGCGTGCGTGCGTGCGTGCGTGCGTGTGTGTGTGTGTGTCTGGAGATAGGTGTTTTATACAAGAGCTTTGTGTGTGTTCTCTTTTCGACTCCGTCTGCATATTTGCAATCAAATGCCAGAATTATCTCCTTAACTATCATACTCTAATACCACTGATTTCAAAACTCGGTCATTCAGAAAGTGGAGCGCAACACCTATGCAGTCCTACTACGTCATATATTTAAGAAAGCCACATTAGAAAGGATTACCTACACATACTGACCAGTTCATGTTATAGACAGAAGCATGCTACATGTCAGACCAAATACAAAATGATCTCTCGGCATGTCCAGCCCACTCATTATCTCAGCCAATCATGGCTAGCGGGAAGGTTGCTGACTTTTTCCGTGGCTAAACTAACTAAGCTCGTAATTTAACAGTTTTATTTTTATTTACAGATGACATACACGTTTGTTATTAAGGCACATAAAATTTCACGTTCCAGAAGATGGTTCACGTTCAAATGGCTCTCCTGTGAAGTAGTGACGCTCGACATACGCCTAGTTTCCTGAAACGATTCACAAATAGGCATAGGCCTATGCACAATCCACAGCTATTTTTTTAAAGAAGCTAATGATCCTCTGTGGCTAAGTCATGCTTTCTGGTGTTTTGTATTTTGAATTATTTTATTTATTTATGTACAGACAGGACAAAATATTGTGTATATACTGTATATAATTTTAGCAAATGTATTTAAATTTACGTTAAGCTTATACAACGTGGTTACCTGCTAAGGATAAGGTTAAGGTTACCGTGCTAAGGTTACCTTAGCATGTTCGTTCAAAATAATTCCATCATCTGAACAGTACACCGTGCACCCGCCAACTTTCCTTCAATTCACATGGCTGAAACTATTTCCCTCGGGAAAGCATCCGTGCGAGTGAAACAGCGCCCCTCTGTCTTATTATATGTAGCCCACTTATCTGATGCTGTTTGGAAAAAAATAGTATGACATGCCATTCGGCATCAGATACATGGGCTACACATACTGAGACAGAGGGGCGCTACTTCGCTCGCTCAGATGCTTTATCTGAGATTGACACATCTTTCTGCTAGCACGCATCTCGGTCAAATAAATTCTCAATATTTGAACATTTTATTTGGACGGGCATGGAGGTACGGTAGCGCGGGCCAGGCCCCCTAAGGACCACCCATAACGCCGTCCCTGCTCTCCTCCCTTCTCCCTGTCTTTCCCCCCAGCTATGAGATAGCAGCAGAGCTCTGATTCAAAGGGGTTGGGTTAAATGCAGAAGACACAATTCAGGTTGAATTTATTCCGTTGTGCAACTGACTAGGTAGCCCATTTACCTTTCCCAGAGTGAGCCATGGAGATCAAAGAGGCAGATCCATCTCTGGTGTGTGGGAAGGCCCTGTCTTGACACTCGTCCAGTGGGGACATGTTTAGCCAGTAAAATTAAATACATATTATTCATGTAATCATCTATTATTATTCTAATAAAATAATGTGAAATGACATAAACACCAACCTTTTCAGGGCCTCAAACTCAGATTATGAAGGTTTTTTATTCCATATTCACAAACATTTCCATATTAACATGGCTCTCTGTTACTATCTATGGAAGCATATAGCTGTGAAAATTCTATTTGAATTGGATAATGATAACTATATCACCAATATCACCACCGACTGACTGTAAGTCTTTCTGTATAAGAGTGTCTGGTAAATGACCAAAATGTTAATGTAATTTGACACCAACAGTATATTCTTCCATACCTATTGGATGTGTGATCATATCAAATCAAATCAAATTGTATTTGTCACATACACAGAATACAACAGGTGTAGTAGACCTTACCGTGAAATGCTTACTTACAAGCCCTTAACCAACAATGCAGTTCAATATAATACAATGAATCAGATCTGTATTGATAAAGGATATTGAGATCTCTGGGGGCCCTGGGATCCGGGGGTATGGGGTGGTCTGCCAGTCACTGGGATGACAATTTGGGATGGGGGTTTAGTGGGTGGAATAGTGGAGAGCATTTGGGGGTTTACTTGGTAGCAATGCAAATATCATGGTACATCTATATGGACACTCAATCGCTATGATACTTTTTAATGGTACATTTACCAATATATATTATAATAAATAGAATTTAAACTTGTATCTCATTATGGTAAATGGTGAAATAACTATAGCCAGTTATAATTGTAATGGCTTAGCAGATAATAAGAAAAGACGATCAGTATTTACCTGACTGTATGGAAAGACTCATGTGAAGGCCAATTTACAGAGGAGGAACTTGATGTAATTAACGCAGTTAAGTCCAGGAAAACTCCAGGGCTGGATGGCATACCAGTGGAGGTATACCAAACCTTTTTTGACATACTAAGAGGACCGTTATTAGCATGTTTTAACCACTCCTATAAAAATGGTAGATTATCAGATACTCAACAAGAAGGTCTGATTTCATTATTACTGTCAAGTCCTGACCTTAGTTCCTTTTTTATGTCTCTATTTTAGTTTGGTCAGGGCGTGTTTTGTTCTGTGTGTTATATTTCTAGGTGTTTGGCCTGGTATGGTTCCCAATCAGAAGCAGCTGTCAATCGTTGTATCTGATTGAGAACCATACTTAGGCAGCCTGTTTTCCCACTATGGGTTTTGGGTAATGTTTTCTGTTTTGTGTATTGCACCTTGCAGAACTGTTCATTTGTTGTTTTTGTTCAAGTGTTCGTATTTATTAAAGCATTATGAATACTTACCACGCTGCACCTTGGTCCTCTTCTCCTTCTCCCGACGACAGATGTTACAATTACTGAAACAGGATCCAAGTTGTAAATAAAAAGATCCAGTCCATTTAAAAAGTTGGAGACCCCTTACACTTCATTGTTGTAATGGAAAAAAATCTAGCAAAATGCATAGTGCATAGAATTCAATAGGTATTGTCGGATATTATTCTTCCTAATCAGACTTTTTTACATGGACGATACATTGGAGATAATATAAGACAAGGAAGAAATAGAAAACTATGAAAAATCTGAGAAACCAGGCCTGGTATTCATAGCTGACTTTGAAAAGGCTTTTGATAAAATACGACTGGAATTTATATATAAATGCCTGGAATATTTAGATTTTGGAGATTCTCTTATAAAATGGGTTAAAGTTATGTATAGTAACCCTAGGTGTGAAATAGTGAATAATGGCTACTTCTCAGAAATTATTATACTGTCAAGAGGAGTAGAACAAGGTTGTCCACTATCGGCATATCTATTTATTATGGCCATCAAAATGTTAGCTTTTAAAATCAGACCTAGCAATCCAGGGCTTAAAAACAAAGGTGTCATTGTACACTGATTCATGTTTTCTTTTAAATCCACAATGTGGATACCTCCACAGCCTTATAGAGGATCTAGATACTTTTTCTAACCTCTCTGGATTACAACCAAATAATGTGTAATATATTACGTATTGGATCATAGAAAAATACAACTTTTACATTACCGTGTAGTTTACCAATAAAATGGTTTGACAGAGATGTGGACATACTACTTATACATATCACGAAAGAAAGAAATGTTCTCACTACAATACATTTTAATACAAAGTTAGCAAAAATAGATAAGATCTTGCTACCATGGAAGGAAAATACCTTTCTATTTGTGGAAAAATCACTCTGATTAACTCTTTAGTCATATCCCAGTTTACATATTTGTTTATGGTCTTGCCTACACTTAGAGACATTATTTTTAAACGATATGAGCAAAAAGCGGCAAGCCAGACAAAATTAAACAGCCGTTTTTATAAAATGAATATGAATTCACAGGGCAAAGAATTATTAAATATTAAAGCATTAGACATCTTACTAAAGGCTTCAGTCATACAAAAGTTATACTTAAATCCTATCTTGTTCTCTAACAGAATAGTAAGAACATCTCACCCCATGTTCAAGAATGGCCTTTTCCCCTTTATTCAGATTATAACCTCTGACTTTCAGTTATTTGAAAATGAAATAATCTCCAAAATATCGCTATTTTTAAAACAAGTCATAGAAAATTGGTTGCAATTTCAGTTCAATCCACCAGAAAAGACATCACAAATATTACGGTTAACTTCTTGGTAACAGGGGGCAGTATTTTCACATCTGTATGAAATGCATGCCCAAATTCAACTGCCTGCTACTCATCCCCAGAAGATAAGATATGCATATTATTAGTAGATTTGGATAGAGAACACTCTGAAGTTTCTAAAACCGTTTGAATCATATCTGTGAGTATAACAAAACGTATTTCGCAGGCAAAACCCTGAGGACAAACCATTCAGATTTTTCTTTTTTGAAGTCACTCTCTTTTCAATGGTTTTTAATTGGGAATCCAGATTTATAAGGGACCTTCTTGCAGTTCCTATCGCTTCCACTGAATGTCAACAGTCTTTAGAAATTGGTTGAGGTTATTCCTTTGTGTAATGAAGAAGTACGGCCATCTTGAACGAGGGCCAGAAAGCAAGCTTCAGTTTGTTTTCTTCCTGTATTGAACATAGATGATCCCATCTTCAATGTTATTGATTATTCACTTTTAAAAATACCTAAAGTTGTATTACAAAAGTAGTTTGATATGTTTTGGCAAAGTTTACAGGTAACTTTTGAGATATTTTGAAGTCACGTTGAGCAAGTTGGAACCGGTGTTTTTCTGGATCAAACAAGCCAAATAAATGGATATTTTGGATATATATCGATGGAATTAATCGAACAAAAGGACCATTTGTGATGTTTATGGGACATATTGGAGTGCCAAAAAAAGAAGCTCGTCAAAGGTAAGGCATAAATTATATTTTTATTTCTGCTGGATTGAAATATGGTTTCCTCTCTTTGTTTACGGAGGTGCTATCCTCAGATAATAGCATTGTTTGCTTTTGCCAAAAAGCCTTTTTGAAATCTGACATGTTGGCTGGATTCAAAACAAGTGTAGCTTTAATTTGCTTTAATTTGCATGTGTGATTTAATGAAAGTTAGATTTTTATAGTAATTTATTTGAATTTGGCACTCTGCATTTTCCTTGGCATATCCCAGAGAGGTTAAACTAAAAGATAATTATCAGGTATGAAGGTAAAATCCAGATGCAGACATCGTCGAATTAACAATGGTTTAATAATCCAACAGGGGCAGGCAATAGACAGGTCAAGGCAGGCAGGGTTCAGTAAAGCAGAGGTGAGGCAATGGTACCAGACAGCAGACAGGCTCAGGTTCAGGGTAGGCAGAGGTCAATAATCCAGAGATGGGGCAAAGGTACAGGTTGGCAGGCAGGCTCAAAGTCAGGGACAGGCAGAGTGGTCAGGCAGGTGGGCTCAGAGTCAGGCAGGCAAGAGTCAAAACCAGGAGGACAATAAAAAAGGGAGACTGGGAAAAGCAAGAACTGAGACAGAAAAATGCTGGTTGACTTGACGAGCAAGATGAACTAGCAACAGACAAACAGAGAACACAGGTATAAATACACAGGGGATAATGGGGAAGATGAGCGACAACTGGAGGGGGGTGGAGACAGCACCTCTCATCCGGGCCATAACCCTCCCAGTCAACCAGGTACTGGAAATCCCTGCCCCATGGTCGAACACTCAGGAGGCGTCTCACTGTGTACCCTGGATGGCCATCGATGACACAGGGAGGATGGGTGGGCCTGGAAATAGAAGACAAATGGCTGTGAGACACGGGCTTAATCCTAGACACATGGAAAGTAGGGTGAATACGAAGGGCACGGGGTAACAAAAGACAAACGGCAGTGGGGCTAATGACTCTGGAGATGGGAAACGGGCCGATGAAATGGGGGGAAAGTTTATGGGACTCCACCTGGAGGAGCAGGTCCCGGGTGGAGAGCCAAACTCTCCTTCCAGACTCATATCAAACATCTCCAATCTAAAATCAAATCTAGAGTCGGCTTTCTATTCCGCAACAAAGCCTCCTTCACTCACGCCGCCAAACTTACCCTAGTAAAACTGACTATCCTACCGATCCTCGACTTCGGCGATGTCATCTACAAAATAGCTTCCAATACTCTACTCAGCAAACTGGATGCAGTTTATCACAGGGCCATCCGTTTTGTTACTAAAGCACCTTATACCACCCACCACTGCGACCTGTATGCTCTAGTCGGCTGGTCCTCGCTACATATTCGTCGCCAGACCCACTGGCTCCAGGTCATCTACAAGTCCATGCTAGGTAAAGCTCCGCCTTATCTCAGTTCACTGGTCACGATGGCAACACCCACCCGTAGCACGCGCTCCAGCAGGTGTATCTCACTGATCATCCCTAAAGCCAACACCTCATTTGGCCGCCTTTCCTTCCAGTTCTCCGCTGCCTGTGACTGGAACGAATTGCAAAAATCGCTGAAGTTAGAGACTTTTATCTCCCTCACCAACTTTAAACATCTGCTATCTGAGCAGCTAACCGATCGCTGCAGCTGTACATAGTCTATCGGTAAATAGCCCACCCAATTTACCTACCTCATCCCCATACTGTTTTTATTTATTTACTTTTCTGCTCTTTTGCACACTAGTATATCTTCCTGCACATGACCATCTGATCATTTATCACTCCAATGTTAATTTGCTAAATTGTAATTATTCGCCTACCTCCTCCTGCCTTTTGCACACAATGTATATAGACTATTTTCTTTTTTTCTTCTTTTTTTCTTTTCTTCTACTGTGTTATTGACTTGTTTATTGTTTACTCCATGTGTAACTCTGTGTTGTCTGTTCACACTGCTATGCTTTATCTTGGCCAGGTCGCAGTTGTAAATGAGAACTTGTTCTCAACTAGCCCACCTGGTTAAATAAAGGTGAAAGAAAAAAAAGAAAAAAACCCTCTGCCTGAGCCAATAGCATAGAGTAGGGGTCCGGTGGTGATCCGCTTGTCGCCTATACCTGGAAGTGGTCTTCAACAAAGCGTCTCGGGCTCTCTTCCAGGTACGGCAACAGCGGCGGATGAACATCTGGGCAGAGGGATTGCTGACCACCTCCTCTTGCATTAGGGCGAGAGACCCATGTTAGAGCAAGGAAGGGTGTTGTGAGCATACTTAAACCATACCAGTTGCTGACTCCAGGTGGTAGGGTTGCCGGAGACTAGGCAACAAAGAGTCATCTTTAAGTCCTGGTTGGCTCGCTCCGATTTGCCATTGGACTGGGGGTGGAATCCGGAGGACAGGCTGTCCGATGATCCAATGGGCGTGCGGAAAGCCTTCCAGAACCGGGATGAGAACTGCCTACCCCGGTCTGAGACCATGTCCACGGGGAGTCCTTGGATCCGGAAGACGTGCTGGAAGATGTTCTTCTCCGTGGCATTGAGGCGGTGGGAGAATACGGTGCAGGGTTGCAGCCTAAGGTCCAGAGCAGAACATTGGGACAGAACAGCCCCCACTCCGACATCTGAAGCATCTGCCTCCACCACGATCTGACGGGAAGGGTCAGGATGAACCAAGATAGGAGCAGTGATGAAGTGGCGTTTAAGGTCCTGGAAGACCAGGTCAGTGGCAGAGGACCACGTGAACAGAACCTTGGTACAGGTGAGTGCAGACAGGGGGTGCAAGGTTGCTGTAACCCCAGATAAAGCGGAGATAAAAGTTGGCAAACCCCGGGAAGCATTGCAGCTGCACCCTGGATGTAGGCTGAGGCCAATCCACCACCGCTCTCACCTTCTCGGGATCCATCTGGACACTCCCAGCAAAGATGATGTAGCCCAGAAAGGGAATGGTGGAGTGATGGAACTCATACTTTTCCACCTTAACAAACAACTGGTTCTCCAGAAGGCGCTGGAGACCCTGTCGGATATGGAGCACATGTTCTTGGGGGGAGTGGGAGAAGACGAGGATGTCATCAATGTAGATGAAGACGAACCGGTTCAGCATGTCGCGGAGAACATCCTTCACCAGAGCCTGGAACACGGCAGGGGCGTTGGTGAGGCCAAAGGGCATGACCAGATATTCGTAGAGGCCGCTGGCCATGTTGAAGGTGGTCTTCCACTCGTCCACCTCTCGTATCCGCACCAGGTGGTAGGTGTTTTGTAGATCCAGATTGGAGAAAACAGTGGCACCCTGGAGCGGCTCGAAGGCCGAGGAAATGAGTGGTAGCGGATAACGGTTCTTCACAGTAATGTCCTTGAGTCCCCGATAGTCAGTGCAAAGGCACAGGGACTTGTCCTTTTTCTCCACGAAGAAGAAACCTGTGCCAGTGGGCGAGGAAGAGGGATGGATAAAGCCTGTAGCTAGGGAGTCCCCAATGTAGGTCTCCATAGCCTCTTTGTCTCTGGTCCTGACAGAGAGTACAGATGTCCCCGGGGTGGCATGGTGCTATGGAGAAGGTCAATCCCGCAGTCATAGGGGCGGTGCGGCAGAAGGGAAGTGGCCCGAGACTTGCTGAACACCTCCCGGAGGTCATCCCGGGGCAGGTTGCACCGACTTCAGACAATAAGCGTGGCAGAACGGACTCGACTCCAGACCATGATAGCACCCGTAGACCAGTTGTTGAGGGGATTGTGTCGCTGGAGCCAGGAGAATCCCAAAACCACTGGAATCTGGGGGGACTTGATGAGCAGGAATTGAATGGTCTCGCTGTGATTCCCAGACACACGTAGGTGTGTAATTTTCAGCATAGGTACACTTCAACTATGACAGACAAAATGGATAAAAAAATCCAGAAAATCACATTGTAGGATTTTTCATGAATTTATTTGTAAATTATGGTGGAAAATAAGTACTTTATATGGCGGTTGGCAACCAACTTTAAGGTGCGTTACCACCATCAACTGGACTGGAGTGTGGACCTCAGTTCATCTTTCAATCACCCATGTGGGTATATGCTCCTAAAAACCAATGAGGAGATAGGAGTTGCAGCACATCAAGTGACACAAATAGAACCAAGTTCTATTTTAGCGCCTGGCTGCGCAGACACTTGTTGCCGCTTGCGAGCAGTGTGGGTGCAATGATTGAATATCATGTACAGTGGCAAGAAAATGTATGGGATCCCTTTGGAATTATAAATTGGTCATCAAATTTGATCTGATCTTCATCTAAGTCACACAAACATAGTGTGCTTAAACTAATAACACACAAATTATTGTATGTTTCTTGTCTATATTGAATACATCATTTAAACATTCCCAGTTTAGGTTGGAAAACGTTTGTGAACCACTAGGCTAATGACTTCTCTAAAAGCTAATTGGAGTAAGGAGTCAGCTAACCTGGAGTCCAATCAATGAGATGAGATTGGAGATGTTGGTAAGAGCTGCCTTGCCCTATAAAAAACACTCACAAAATTCGAGTTTGCTATTCACAAAAAGCAATGCCTGATGTGAACCATGCCTCAAACAAAAGAGATCTCAAAATACCTAAGATTAAGAATTGTTGACTTGCATAAAGCCCTGATGTTTATCAGTCCATAGTAAGACAAATTGTCTATAAATGGAGAAAGTTCAGCACTGTTGCTAATCCCCCTAGAAGTAGCCGTCCTGCAAAGATGACTGCAAGAGCACAGCGCAGAATGCCCCAAAAAAATCTCTGGAACATGATAGCATCTCTGTTGATGAATCTACGATACATAAAACACTAAACAAGAATGGTGTTGATGGGAGGACACCACAGAAGAAGCCACTGCTGTCCAAAAAAACACAATGCTGCATGTCTGAAGTTTGCAGAAGTACACCTGGATGTTCCACAGCGCTACTGGCAAAATATTCTGTGGACAGATTAAATACAGTTGAGTTGTGGAAGTTGAGTTGTTTGGAAGGAACACACAACACTATGTGTGGAGAAAAAAAGACACAGCACACCAACATCAAAACCTCATTCCAACTGTAAAGTATGGTGGAGGGAACATCATGGTTTGCGGTTGCTTTGCAGCCTCAGAGCCTGGACAGCTTGCTATTATCGACGGAAAAATGATTTCCCAAGGTTATCAAGACCTTTTGCAGGAGAATGTTAGGCTATCCGTCCTCCAATTGAAACTCAACAGAAGTTGGGTAATGCAACAGGACAACGACCCAAAACACAGAAGTAAATCAATAACAGGATGGCTTCAACAGAAGAAAATATGCCTTCTGGAGTGGCCCAGTCAGAGTCCTGACCTCAACCCGATTGAGATGCTGTGGCATGACCTCAAAAAAGCAGTCCTCACCAGACCCCCCAAGAATATTGCTGAACTGAAACAGTTTTGTAAAGAGGAATGGTCAAAAATTCCTCCTGACCATTGTGCAAGTCTGATCCGCAACTACAGAAAATGTTTGGTTGAGGTTATTGCTGCCAAAGGAGGGTCAACCAGTTATTAAATCCAAGGGTTCACATACTTTTCCCACCCTACACTGTGAATGTTTACATGGTATGTTCAATACAGACAGGAAAACGTATAATTGTTTGTGTGTTATTAGTTTCAGGAGACTGGGTTTGTCTATTGTTGTGACCTAGATGAAGATCAGATTAAATTTGATGACCAATTTATGCAGAAATCCAGGTATTTCCAAAGGGTTCACATACTTTTTCTTGCCATTGTATATGTTAAAAAAATGCAACTCTCGTGCAAGTGAAGCGGGCGGTGTGGTCAGCATGTAAGTGATGTTGTTCAATAGTTTACCCCAATTAGAGCAGGGGTGGTAGGTTTAGTTGAAAATAATATGTATACATATATATATATTTTTTTGTCAACCACTCCACAAATTTCTTGTTCACGAACAATAGTTTTGGCAAGTTTTTACCAAAAATAGCTTATAGACAGATTATTTAGCTTATAATTCACTGTATCACAATTCCAGTGGATCAGAAGTGCACATACACTAAGTTGACTGTGCTTTTAAACAGCTTGGAAAACTCCAGAAAATGATGTCATGACTTTAGGAGCTTCTGATGGACTGACATCATTTGAGTCAATTGGAGGTGTACCTGTGGATGTATTTCAAGGCCTATATCCATATCCAAAAGCCTGAAGGTACCACATTCATCTGTACAAACAATAGTTTGCAAGTATAAACACCATGGGACCACGCATCCGTCATACCGCTCAGGAAGGAGACACGTTCTGTCTCCTAGAGATTAATGTACCTTGGTGCAAAAAGTGAAAATCAATCCTAGAACAACAGCAAAGGACCTCGTGAAGATGCTGGAGGAAACAAGTACAAAAGTATCTATATCCACAGTAAAACGAGTCCTATATCGACATAACCTGACAGGCCACTCAGAAAGGAAGAAGCCACTGCTCCAAAACCGCCATAATAAAAGCCAGACTACGGTTTGCAACTGCACATGGTGACAAGGATCGTACTTTTTGGAGAAATGTCCTCATAAGGAAGGAAAATGATGTGGATATATTGAAGCAACATCTCAAGACATCAGTCAGGTAGTTAAAGCTTGGTCGCAATTGGGTCTTCCAAATGGACAATGACCCCAAGCTTACTTCCAAACTTGTGGCAAAATGGCTTAAGGACAACAAAGGCAAGGTATTGGCTTAGCCATCACAAAGCCCTGACCTCCTGTAGAAAATTTGTGGGCAGAACTGAAAAAGCGTGTGCGAGCAAGGAGGCTTACAAACCTGACGCAGTTACACATGCTCTGTCAGGAGGAATGGACCAAAAGTTACCCAACATATGGTGGGAAGCTTGTGGAAGTCTTGACCCAAGTTCAACAATGTAAAGGCAATGCTACCAAATACTAATTGAGTGTATGTAAACTTCTGACCCACTGGGAATGTGATGAAAGAAATCAGAGCTGAAATAAATAATTCTCTCTGCTATTATTCTAACATTTCACATTCTTAAAATAAAGTGGATGACCCTTACTGACCTAAGACAGGGAAGTTTTACTAGTATTACTTGTCAGGAATTGTGAAATACTGAGTTTAAATGTATTAGGCTAAGGTGCATGTAAACTTCCGACTTCAACTATATACAGTCCCAGTAAAAAGTTTGGACACACATACTCATTCAAGGGTTTTTATTTAATTGTACTATTTTCTACATTGTAGAATAATAGTGAAGACATCAAAACTATGAAATAACACTTATGGAATTAAGAGCGTCTGCTAAATGACTTAAATGTAAATGTAGTAACCAATAAAGTGTTAAACAAATCTAAATATATTTCAGATTCTTCAAAGTAGCTAACCTTTGATTTGATGACAGCTTTGCACACTCTTGGCATTCTCTCAACCAGCTTCATGAGGTAGTCACATGGAATGTATTTCACTTAACATGATTGTTTAGTTAAAAGTTCATTTGTATCATTTATTTCCTTCTTAATGTGTTTGAGCCAATCAGTTGTGTTGTGACAAGGTAGGGTTGGTATACAGAAGATAGACCTATTTGGTAAAAGACCAAGTCCATATTATGGCAAGAATGGTTTAAATAAGTGAAGAGAAACGACAGTCCATCATTACTTTATGACATGAAGGTCAGTCAATCCAGAAAATGTCAAGAACTTTGAAAGTTTCTTTAAGTGCATTCGCAAAAACCATCAAGCGCTATGGTGAAACTGGCTCTCATGAGGACCACCACAGGAAAGGGAGACCCAGAGTTACCTCTGCTGCAGAGGATAAGTTCATTAGAGGTACCAAAACCCTGCCATTTTATATGTGCCAAACA
Source organism: Oncorhynchus gorbuscha (assembly GCF_021184085.1). Classification (NCBI taxonomy): domain Eukaryota; kingdom Metazoa; phylum Chordata; class Actinopteri; order Salmoniformes; family Salmonidae; genus Oncorhynchus; species Oncorhynchus gorbuscha. The sequence continues at coordinate 26,517,394 of NC_060179.1, read as the reverse complement.
GATCATATTCCAAGTGCATTGTCATACTGTGGGCAAACATATTCTGCAAACATATTCTGGCTAATAAATACTTTATTGAAACAAAGTGTGCACAGAGAGTCAATCCATACAGTTTCAGAAGAAAAAGTTTCAGTTACAGGCATATAATTTTAAACAGCTGACAGTATGACATGGAGTAGCTCTGGTCCAGATCCTTTAACATTTAAGGCTAAAACCACACTTAAGACCCTGGACCAGAGCTAGACATGGACCAGATGAAGTAAAGGCAGGTTTGTCCTGCAGAGAAATGTTGGGCCTCATTCACCGTCATTCAAAATGTTTTAGGAAGGGAAAATGCATTACAGTAGTAATTATTGGTCAGAGGCTGCATCCATAACTGCAATGATTGATAACTTATTCAATTCAGAGTGTTACAACAATCTTTCCTCACTGTCAACATGTGACACATAAGCATGATTAAATGTACAGCTTACATCTGTATGTACTTGATCCATTTAAGAGAACTACATGCGATTTAGGGGCAGGTAGTAGGCTAATGTTAGGGTATTGTAACTTCCAGTTTATGCTCTCTGATGCTGAAATTAAAATGTACAGCTATACGCTTCCACACTGAACAGGCTTACACTAGTAAATTCTTACCGTTAGTAAATTCCTACCCTTGGGGAATATGAAGATCATCAACAGCAGCACTTTAAGCTCATTAACCATGCATTGCCTTCCCTTTGAGCAGAGATACTTGCAATCATTATTGCTACTGTAGTACGGTTAGTGGTAAAGAAAAAGCTTGCTTTATTTTATAATGCGGAGATACAGTAAAATACAGCATGCTCTCTGCAATGAAGCTTGCGGTGTCAATGTTTCTTTATTAAAAGGTGGTAGGTGTACAATGTTACTGAAATAAGCGATGCATGGCGATGATAATGGATGCATCCCAAATGGCACCCTATTCCCTTCATAGTGCACTACATTTTAACAGACCCATAAAGTAGTGCACTATATAGGGAATAGAGTTTAATTTGGGACATAGACAATGATGGTTGCCTGAAAGCAAATGTGTCTATCTACTTCCCGGCAACATCGTCCTCATCTGAGTCATGAGCTCCTCTCCTCTGGAATCTCATCCTCATCCTCTGTCTTCTGGGAACAGAGGAACAACATGGTGAGGAAGAATTTGTCATGGATCGTGTCTGAATACCCGTACTAGTGTTCTACATGGATCATGTCCGAGTGCCAGTACTAGCGTTTCATTTTCGGTAATTGAGTATGCTTTCCAGCCATTACTATGAGCCAACTTCCCCGGGCCCTCACCAGCCTCCACTGATACATGGTGACTTTGTTTTTCTGTACTCACCATACAGATACTACAGTATTCTTAAAAGGTTTGTTTGGTACTGACCTTCTCTGGGATGGTGTAGGCCACAGTGATGCCCTCCGGGAGGCTGGGGATGGGGCCTGTGGCTGCCTGGAGCTCCTCATCAGTCACCTCCTCCTACACCAGCTCAGAGAAACAACATAGGTCAGTAGTAATGTTACTTTGACATGAGGACTTACTATGGACAGTACATTGAGACAATATCCATCTAGCTTACCCCAGTCGTTCTCCCTGTGAACCACCTCCTCCTCCACCACTTCCTCTACAACCTTTTTTCTGTGGTCCACAAAGCACACACCACCGTCAATATTAACTGTACTTGGTCATATACAGTACATCCCCTCACACATCCTAGGTCATGATGGCTGAGAGAGAGACAGAGAGAGAGACAGAGAGAGAGAGAGAGAGAGAGAGAGAGAGAGAGAGAGACAGAGAGAGAGAGAGAGAGAGAGAGAGAGACAGAGAGAGAGAGAGAGAGAGAGAGAGAGAGAGAGAGAGAGAGAGAGAGAGACAGAGAGAGAGAGAGAGAGAGAGAGAGAGACAGAGACAAAGAGGATGAGAGAGAAAGAGAGAGATTAAGAGATAGAGATGCAGAGATAAGGAGACAGCAACAAAGAGGATGAGAAAGAGTGAGAGAGAGATAAAGAAACAGCGACAAAGAGGATGAGAGAGAAAGAGAGAAGGAGAGAGAGAGAGACAGCAAAGCACTCACATACCATGAATGAGTAGTTGTGTCCAAACTTCTGACTGGTATATATATATATATATATATTGAAGTCTGAAGTTTACATATACCTAATAGGCTGACCACACCACTCGTGTCACGTGTGCGAGTGTTGCAAAATATTTTTTAATTAAAAAAAATCAATGTTATTCCATTATTGCATCCATACTGCTCGCGTGCATCAACGAGCGTCTGCGTTGCCAAGGGCTAAAATAGAACTCCTTTCTATTTTGGACACAGATGGCGCTGCAAGTCCTGCCTCTCCCATCTCTTCATTGGTTTATAGAAGCAGGACCTTGTGCATTTCAGGTAAAATAACAACTGAATGTTTATATCCCAGGACAAATTAGCTAGCAAGTGCAAGCTAACTAGCTAAATTGCCATAAATGTTTAATGCTTTTCAACATGTTCCCAAATTAATGTAATTGGTTCAGAGTTTGTTTTGATATTTTAACATGCGTGTCGTGATCTCGTTTGGTGTAGGGGTCAAAATAAATGTATGCACGATGGCGCACAATGGCGCATGCTCGCAACCGGTTTGGGTTCCATGTAGCCAGAAAATCCCTGTTTTAGGTCAGATAGGATCACCACTTTATTTTAAAAATGTGAAATGTCAGAATAATAGTAGAGAGAATGATCTATTTCAGCTTTTATTTTTTTCCTCACATTTCCAGTGGGTCAGAAGTTTACATACACTCAATTAGTATTTGGTAGCATTGCCTTTAAATACTTTAAATACTTATTTTCCACCATAATTTGCAAATAAATTCATAAAAAATCCTACAATGTGATTTTCTGGATTTTTTTCTAATTTTGTCTGTCATAGTTGAAGTGTACCTATGATGAAAATGACAGGCCTCTCTCATCTTTTTAAGTGGGAGAACTTGCACAATTGGTGGCTGACTAAATACTTTTTGCCCCACTGTATATACACTACCGTTCAAAAGTTTGGCGTCACTTAGAAATGTCCTTGTTTTTGAAAGAAAAGCACATTTTTTGTCGATTAAAATAACATCAAATTGATCAGAAATACTGTGTAGACATTGTTAATGTTGTAAATTACTATTGTAGCTGAAAACAGCAGATTGTTTTAAATGGAATATCAACATTGGCGTACAGAGGCCCATTATCAGCAACCATCACTCCTGTGTTCCAATGGCACGTTGTGTTAGCTAATCCAAGTTTATAATTTTAAAAGGCTAATTGATCATTAGAAAACCCTTTTGCAATTATGTTAGCACAGCTGAAAACTGTTGCTCTGATTAAAGAAGCAATAGAACTGGCCTTCTTTCGACTCGTTGAGTATCTGGAGCATCAGCATTTGTGGGTTCGATTACAGGCTCAAAATGGCTAGAAACAAAGACTGTCTTCTGAAACTCGTCAGTCTATTCTTGTTCTGAGAAAGGAAGGCTATACCATGCGAGAAATTGTCATGACACTGAGGATCTTGTACAATGCTGTGTACTACTCCCTTCACAGAACAGCGCAAACTGGCCCTAACCAGAATAGAAAAAGGAGTGGGAGGCCCCGGTGCACAAATGAGCAAGAGGACAAGTACATTAGAGTGTCTAGTTTGAGAACCAGATGGCTCACAATTCCTCAACTTGCAGCTTCATTATATAGTACCCGCAAAACACCAGTCTCAATGTCAACAGTGAAGAGGTGACTCCAGGATGCTGGCTCTTTGCTTCTTCATATACAGCGCATTCGGAATGTTTTCAGACCCCTTGACTTTTTCCACATTTTGTTACGTTACATCATTATTCTAAAATTGATAAAATTATTTTTCCACTTTTCAATCTACACATCTTATGTTTAATACATTTGGAAAAATTCATAAAAACTTGTTTTCGCTTTGTCAGTATGGGGTCAGTGAAGGTGACTGAATACTTTCCGAATGCACAGTACCTTGACATTTTTTAAAATCTGAAAACCAGTTAGTATCTGGTGTGACCAATATTTGCCTCATGCACACATCTCCTGTATGAAGTTGCTGGATGTTGGTGGGAACTGGAACATGCTGTCGTACACGTTGATACAGAGCATCCCAAACATGCTCAATGTGTGACATGTCTGGTGAGTATGCAAGCCATGGAAGAACTGGGACATTTTTAGCTTCCAGGAATTGTGTATAGATCCTTGTGACATGGGGCCGTGCATTATCATGCTGAAACATGAGGTCATGGCAGCTAATAAATGGCATGGTATCTCTGTACATTCAAATTGCCATTGATAAAATGCAAGTTTGTTCAGTGTCCATATCTTATGCTTGCCCATACCATAACCCAACCGCCACCATGGGACACTGTTCAGAACGTTGAGAAAACCACTCGCCCACACAGCGCCATACACATGGTTTGCGGTTGTGAGGCCAGTTGGATGTCCTGCCAAATTCTCTAAAAAGACGTTGGAGGTGGCTTATGGTAGAGAAATTAACATTCAATTCTCTTGCAAGATCTCTGGTGGACATTCCTGCAGTCAGCATGCCAATTGCACCCTCCCTCAAAACTTGACACATCTGAGGCATTGTGTTGTGCACATTTTAGAGTGTCCTTTTATTGTCCCCCAGCACAAGGTGCACCTGTGTAATGATCATGATGTTTCATCAGCTTCTTGATATGCCACACCTGTCAGGTGGTTGGATTATCTTGTCAAAGGAGAAATGCTCACTAACAGGGATGTAAACAAATTTATGCAAACTTTGTGAGAAATAAGCTTTTTGTTCATGTGGAAAATGTCTGGGATCTCTTATTTCAGTTCATGAAACATGGGACCAACACTTTACATGTTGTATATATATTTCAGGTAAATGTTGTTGACACAGTTCTGTTCAAAGAGCAACAGTATTACCAGTATACTAATGCTGCTCCCAGAACAGCAACATAAAAGATGACACAGTACAATTATTCTCTTAGAGTAGCAGAAGACCCTGTTGGCTCAAACTGGTCTCAGAGAAGCAATATATACTGTGGTTGACACAGTTCTGCTCCAAGAGCAGCAGTGCTCCCTGTTCATTCATGCTTATACTATAACAGCAACATATTTATCTGGCTAGCTAGCCTGCATGCTTAAATTAATGACCTAAGGCTAAAACGGTTGAGCTAGCTAGATTGCTAGCTTGGTAACTACGGATAAACTATAACAGTTTAGCCTTAGTTACCAAGCTAGCTAGTTAGCCTAACAGTTGGCTAGCTAACGACATTAGCTCGAAAAACACATTTTAGCTAACTAACCCCAGCTTGAATCACATTTAATATTTAATCAATTATTTAGACTAGCTGGAAACAGGACATTGATGTGCAAAATGAACAACATGCTAGCTATATTGAACACCCCCTCCCCCCACCACTCTGTTTGGTATTCCCGTCACCTCTCCATTTTCGTTGGTTGCCTGACACAACCAATCATAATCCTTTATTCTCTGAGAATATGTTTGAGTAAGTAAAATTCCCATGAGCAACCTGCTCATCCATATGATTGAGACAGCGAGTGGTGATCTGATTAGTCTTTATGTCTCTGAGGCCCCCTGGTCTCATCTTATAACACGCTACACGTGGATCTCTCTCCTCGGGCCTCTCTTCATCTTGATTTCTCTCCCACCTAGAGTGCAATGTCTTGAGGGAATTCGCCTGTGCTGAGCCCCACTCCTCCTCTCTGCATCACAGGCCTCCCACTCTTCCTCTCCTGTTGCTCGTGTGTGCTGCATGTGAACACAGCGGTTCAATTGGCCAGACTGATGGGATGTTGTGTCTCTGCGTGTTGTCTTTATGGGGAAACATCATCCTGAATGGCAGGATTTATTTTTAAACCTCAGACGATGATTGGTGTGTCCGGATGAATCATATACCCTTTGTGGTGGGGTGCGTGGGTGGGGGGAGAAGGAGAGAGGGTGCAGGACAGGAGATGGGTGAAATCTGATCGCTAGGCCCAGGCCAGGCTGTGTCACTGACTCATCTTTCTTTTTTGCGATGGTGGTGAAGGCTGGGGAACGAGGGAGGGAGCCAGGGTCAATGAGGTCATCACTTCTCGTGGCTGGCTCATGACTCACACGCCTTGGCTCAGTGCATGCATGGCAGGGGCAGCAGGATGGCACACACACGCACACGTGACATTACTATAACACCCCTACACTCTATGCATGTAGCCCACACACTGGCTTGAGGGAGGTTTTAGTCCTGAATAATAGCTGTCTGCCAAGCAAATAGTTGGAGAAAGTCCCTCCCCTTCTGCAAACAGAGGCCAACTTTTGCATCCTCTAATCAGATGCAACACTTTTCTGCTGGAGGCTAAACATGACATCAGCAGGAGGCAAGTGGCTACAGTCAGTGGACTGTAGACTTCCAATCCTAACAGTCTAACAATGTCTGTTATGACACTGAAGCTGGACTGTGCTAAAGGTGACTTCCCACTGAGCACAGATGTCAGTTTAGTTTTAATTTATACTTGGTTGCGTTTTCAACTAACATGAATTCAACACGAAATTAACAAAATATCCCCATGTCATTTGATTTACGTTAAAAGTTGTGTGGAAATAAAATACAAAATGCCGTGAAGTTGATGACTTTTTGCTAATCCAATCAGTTTTCCACGTCGATTCAGCGATATCAGAAAGATGAATGGTGTGTCCGGATGAATCATGTTTTGGGTTGAAATAATGTGGAAACAATGCTGATTCAACCCGTTTGTGCCCAGTGGGTTTGTTACAGAAGTAAAACATCTGGATCTGGTGTTGATTAAACAAACAAGATATATGGCTTATAGCAGCGATATGAGATTCAGCACAAAATTATGGCATTCAGTACCACAAAATAGTGGACAGTGGCCGTCTGTTGCAACCCGTCCACACTCGGCGAATCTCAAGCTTAGTACAGCTAGCCTGCTGCAGCTATCTTACATTTTTCAACCCAAACGTTGAGAATTTTAAATAATAGGAAATTATTCTGAAAGTGATTGAACCATACATTTCCGGTGCCCGTTAATTGTTTGGAACGATACGCCTACAGGGCTCAAGGTGATCATGCTTTTCTGATTAACTGCTTGTGTTTTTATAACATATTTTTTTCTTTGGGGATTTTCTTGGCAATTGGAATCATTTATGGGTAAATCTCATAGTCCATTGGATTATATATTCAATAAATAGGATTCTAACATCTCAGAGTAATATAATTCAAATAATCAAATCCGTATAGTATTAACGTAACCAGCACTGCCAGTGGGTAGACCGCCACCCACAGAGATCTGTAGCTCTTCATTTTATCCTCAACAAATCCCAATTCTGGCCCGGACACCTACACAGCTTTTTCAGCACCGCTGTCATCACTACTAGAGGGTCCCCCCGTGTTGCGTAGGGGTTCCATGACTCACCACGCTCCATTGTTGAGCACCCCCGTCCTCCGCCCGCGACTAGACAGCGCCGTTGTTAAAGTAATGCATGTGTAATCTATTTGCCCATTATTTCTCCATGACAAGGTTTGGCCCGATTGATTGTGTTAAATTGAGACGAACTGCTGGAAATCAGATGCTTTGGTTAATGTCATGTTGACCTCCTATTACGCACATGTAGGTGTTTAGCCTGTGTCACGCTGCAAGGGAAACAAAATCATCAAGCAACACGTGTGTCTTTGGGCCCTAGTCATCTGTAGGCTTCACACGTCATTAAAATAATACATTTATCTGCATTGGATGCTTCAATCTTCTGGATGTCCTTAACTGTGAGGCCATAATAATGATATGGATGTGTGGTTTACAGAAATGAATCAATAATCGTGATTGGCAGTGATGATATGACATAGCAAATGATATAGGCCTATCATGTAACACGACAGGACATAGGCTATTACCCTACTTAGTACTATCTGGCCTCATATTGTAAACACTATAGCACACCTTTGCAATACTGCACATCAAATCAACAAAATGAGGACCAAGACTTGTTGAAATGAATAGCTTAATGCATATTCATTGGGATTTTGAGACCAGCTTATTATGCTTGAATGGTAAGTTATAAAACATGGTTGGTAGCACCTTTTCAGCCAACCACTTTCACTTGTCATCAATAACCCCCCATTTAAAAGTTGTGAGACATTGTATTTTGTGCATGATAATAAGTTATTATGTGAGCTGAGATATACAATCAGACATCTTTATTTATGTCCATTCTCTGGTGATAATGGAGGACTTTTGCTGAATGTAATTTCCACAAAAAGTACCATGTCTATCTCTGTGTTCAAGAGGCAACAGGTGCAATCTACCAAATTAATTTAGCAGTTTCAATAACAATGAATATAATACGTGAGCTATTGTCGAGATTAAATATGATTATAGACTTACTTACTGTCATTATCAAAATCTGTTTTAAACATGCAATAGATTTATATGGGGGGGGGGGGGGTCAGTGTCTGACCAATAAAAATGTAAGACTATTGTTTTTTATCTATACTGTTTGGGAGGTCATTGAGGGATTGTCGTGTTCAAATAAGCAAATGAACACATATAGCATTGATTCAGGAATTGAGGAAGCTTAGAGGTTAGATTGACATACACAAGTCAATGAACTGAACACATAGTAGTCTATAGACTCCAATTAGAACATGAACAGAACATGCTGGGTCATGAATTCCTCGGGCCAATCTCAAAAGTCTCTGCACTCCTCATTGAATGGTGACTATTTCCCAAATCATCTTTCTTCTGTCTTGTCTTTCTCCTTCACTTTGCTATGATTAACTGCATGCCCCTGTGGCACCTTCCCCCAATTAAAAGCTCCTTTCAGCAGCCTCTTGTCTTGTGTGGAGAGAAGACCATTTCTGTGAGAAATATCTGTGTGCGCCTGCCAGAAAATACTGTCTGCTCGTTGGAAGCACACCCACACCTTCTCCACCCGCACCAGTTTTATAATATTGTGTAGGGTAAGTCTATAGTGTGTGTGTGTGTGTGTGTGTGTGTGTGTGTGTGTGTGTGTGTGTGTGTGTGTGTGTGACGGTTTTATGAGAGAGAGGGGGGCATTTGGCTTACAGTCAGTTGTCTTTTTATTGCTATTAGATTGAAATGGCTTCTATTAGGGTTATAAAGTGATGATTATTTGACGTAAGCCTTTATTGTTAGTAGTTTGGACTTGAATCGTGAGGAGCTTAGGACCCTTTGCAATCAATACCAATAGGCGATCTGTTTCGTGCTGTAGTAAAGGATGTGAATGTCTGTAGCCTTTAAGCCACAGTTGGCTATTTTCTCATCTATTACACTTGCATCCTCGCTTCAAGCGCGTTGTTTTGTATACTATTACATTTTCGTACATAAACTTTGCTAGAACGGGTCCTCAACCTGAGGGAAATCAGTGGTTGTGCACTGACCCCTCGTGGATACAACCGGTAGGCTACTGTCACAGAAACGAGGAAAACATGAATGAAAGCACTGCGCAGTTTAGGCCTACTTGATGAAGAAATCAGAGACGCGCGTTGTCATGGCATTCGGCATTTATGACGTAATGATAAAGTAGATCGCAATGTTCTATATCAATTTAGCGCCATTCGCGACACCATCGTTGTCGCTTTCTCCCAAATTCCCATTTCTGATCGGGTTCTATCGTCTGAGGTCCAAAATTATTATTTTATGTGCGAGTGTTATATAAGATCAGTTCTTGTAAGTATTGACTGTATGAATTTAAGTTACTTTATTTGAGGTGTTTTCTCTCATGAAGAAGCTCTCAAATATGTTTATTATGACCGCTATAGTTAAGCAGACTGCCTGCATTTTGATTTATTCTCATAAATCAATGATACATCACCTTGATTAATGCTGTAGGCTACTGAATTACTTCTCATGACTTGGTTTGTTTCAAAAGTTGGCCTACGTCAGATCTACCATCAAGGGAAGTTATGGAGACTCCGGAAAGTGACCAGTTCAACCCTACTCAGGAAATGCAGTGTCCATCAACTGTGGTGTGTATTCCACATGCATGGGATTGCGTACTGTAGGGCAGGCAATGTCCTTGCTATGCTTCCCTCATTCATACTGTAGGAAACCACATGGAGTGATGCTTATGCCATTGCCCATGTTAAATCAGTGATCATCCTACATAAAGACTAAATAAAGTTCTGTAAGAAAGAATAGACCGTCAGAATTCATTTCAGGAAATGAGTTTTTTCGATAGTCAAATCTATGACTTGAATTTGGTTGACAATAAACGTATAATGTTAATGTTGTAAACCACAAGGTTCCATGGTTGGTATAGCTGTGGGGTCCACCCTGGTCATTCCCTAGCCACACCCATAACCATTTCCTTGTTTAGAAACCGACTTGATTTTGCAATTTCGTTTGTGACTCATAGCCTGATCCTACAGCCTACATGCGAGTGCATTTTGGTTAGATTCTCTATAGCAACTAATTCATCTGTGAATGCACATGATGACTTACATGACATTTGTGCTCTCTTGTTGTTTTTTTGTGCTGATTGACCATTAAAATGTTGTATGTGCACTGGATGAAGGGCAGGCGAAGTGTGGAGATGAAACGTGTCGCGAAGGAGTTCTTCTGTCTCACTGATGAGACAGACCGAGGGAGGGTGAGTGTGTCAACACGTGGAGCCAGTATGAGAAGCAGCCACACTCCTGGACACTGCAAAGGGAGTGAATCTGTGCTGCGCAGGTGAGTACTTCCCGTTTATTGGCATGCTAGTTAATTAAGGTTAGATAGCAGCGTCCCAGAGTAGTAGGCGTGTCGAAAGAAATGGGGAAAAAATGCCTATTTTGTTCAGTCGCTTTCTGGAAGTGCATGGAGGATGCTAAAGCATTTTTAATCACGTACAACTCAAACTTTGATGAAAGCAAATGTTATGTTCTGTTAATTACTGATGTCCCCTTTAAGGATGGAATGCCCTTGGTCATGCGCAGTATTGTTCTATGTTATTCTGGTACTAACTAGTTTGAGTAAATGTGAAGCTCCAGTTCAATTGTTTGTATTCAGTCTTATTACATAAATAAGTAGTAAGTGTTAAGACACTACAGAAAACATGGCAAATTGTTACCGTTGTACTAAGTGCCATGAACAGTATTGTTCAATCTTAATGCTTTTCACATACACACCTCTAACTTGCATTAAAGCAATCGTGACGAAACATGGAACACCTGCCTTCAGGTTAACCTAATTGTAATCTCCTGATTTTGTAACGTGCGCGTAGTATCAGACCGGTGTCAGTGTAGGCAATTTTCCCGGGAAGCTCACTTCGTCAATTGGTCATCAACTCATGTCTGCCCTTGTGTTTAGAAATGGGGCATCGACAAGGTTAATAATGGCATTGCGTATACTAGCCTATACAATTGCAATGAAATGGGATACATGTCAAATGTTCACATGCAACGCTTTTCCACTGCCTGAGTTATTTCACGACACCACCATTGAGTTTCCCAAACGTCCTCAAATTAATTTCGATGCGCAGTCATACACAGTCATTTTTCCAAAAATCTCTGCACTCGCTGACAGAAAGTCAGACCAATACATGTGCTCTTTCGATACGCCTACTTTCTTTCGACACACCTAGTCTCTGGCCGCCATATCGGGCTGCAGCTATCCCCTTCTCATGTTAGTACTTATAGTGATTGGTCAGCATAGGCCATGTACTGGTGCATTCAAGACAACTGGGAACTCGGGAGAAACGATGTCATATCATGACGTTGGAAGTTGGAGAATTCCGAGTTCCCAGTTGTTATGAACACGGCATTACGAATCAAGACTCTTCTTTCAGGACTGTGACCTTGGATTATAATGATGGTGATGACTATGATGATACAGAGGGAATCGCTGAACATACAACAAAACCAGAAGTCACAGAAGGTACTCATTATTTCACTCAATAATACAACTAGCATAACAGATAATAGGCAGTGGAAATAATGTATCAGTTATTGACACTTCTCTCAATTACAGTCTGTTTGCTTCTGTGTTTAGAATGGACGACAGTCATGGGGGCAAAACTCCCAGAGTTACCAGTTCATAAAAAGGAGACCTCAAGAACGGTAAACAAGAACAAGGACCTCCCATGACGCAGACACGGAAATCTAGAATTAATTGAACAATTCAAACATATACATAAATAGAATTGATTTGAATTTCAGAAATGTGAGTCTCCAAAAGAATATATTCAGCTCCAAAGGGATAAAGGTACAGTGTACACTGTAGACATAATCATGATGTTCTGTGAAATCAACAACTACCTATAATCTCTCATGCCAACTAAGAACTACCTAAGCAGACTGACTCTTGTTTTGTTGTCAGTCAAAGAAAGAACTAGCTTATGTCCTCAGAATGTTAGTCTGCAGTACTTGGCCTATAACTTTTACAATTAAAACTGCTCTCATACAGTATACTGTAAATGTTGGCATTTGAAAAAGCATGACATTTTATTTTATAAGGGATGAGTGTACCAGAAACACAGACACGGATGAAAGATCAGGCCAAGATACTGGTGAGTCACAACGTACCAGAGGAGGCTGGTGGTAGGAGCTATAGGAGGACTGGCTTATTGTAATGACTGGAATGGAGTGAATGGAACAGAGTCAAACATGTGACTTACATATGTTTAATGTGTTTGATACGTTCCGTTTTTTCTCCATTGCAGCCATTTCAATGAGCCGTCCTCGTGTAGCTCCTCCCTCCAGCCTCCTCTGCAACGTACTGTCTGAATCAAGGACAAGTGCCCATAATTCCCACCCGTACGTCATTATACACTCTTTTCCCTTGTATTTTCTCTGAAATTTCAGCATGAATGTTGTACGTTATAATACGTTTGAAAAAACTTGCTCGTTACCTAAGGTTATGCCATACTTTCTGTTTCATGTTCTTGCTTGATTTAGATAGGCGCTAGCCAAGTACTGCAGTTGAGATTTCTCAAAACCTACTGAAAGCCCTTGCTGTTGGGGCCGCTGTGGTTCACTGTGTTTACGCCATCTGCTTTCAGTTACCACTAAAGCCTTTCAGTGAGGGATATGAGGCTGCATTCCTCAGGGACAGAAGTGAGATCATTCAGTCATTATTATTATTATTATTATAAGTAATTTAAACATTACTGTTACAAATGGAGGTATGCGTTATCATAAATCACATTGATGACATAACTAAGTTTCAAGAGATCTGAGACTCAAACATTGATAATGATAAATGACACTAAGGGAGGTTGAAGATGGATCGTCCCCCGGCTGGTGTCGTTTAATCAGTTTAATTACAAATAATCAGATCATTTTTATGAAATATCTGCCTCCCATTGAGTCATCCCATGATGTCTGTGTTTTGGTACTATCAAGATGATGGAGTGTCTTAATGGAGGTTTCCTCTGTGAAGCCACCTGGTTTGTCTCATGGACCTCTGTCACTTCCTGTGTTTTGCAGTGCGAAGGCTCTGCAGAAGATCAGGACCTCCTTTCTCGCTGTTCTCCCCTACGGAAAGCCTGGGGGACATACTGTACAGGAAAACCAAGCATGTGTTTGACTACACAGTCAATGACATGAAAGACAAAAAGCCTGGTGAGTCAGCCTGATAGTGGGACTTGGAAATAAAATGTATTGAACGCTACAACAAAGAGACAGATAGGATAGCATCTATTGGAAAGGCCTGGGGCCCTATTCAGTCATAATCGGTCACACGCGTTCAGGATTAAAACCAGAAAATATATTTGTATATAAGTATAGCAGTATGATATTTTTTTATTTCACATGCTTTGTACTAGAGATTAAATTAATCAAATGATGCCACATTTCAGATGTTTCAAGGTGTGGTTCCAATCTAAACCAATGTGTTAGACCAGACCTTCCAGTACGGAAAGGCTTCAATGTATCCACATCTAGGTACAGCCAGGTGAGTAATATACTGTAACTGAGATGATGTTCACACACACACAATGGTACAGTGGTAACCTGTATTTACCTTATTTTTCAGAGAAGGGAACAATCAATTGATCAGGTGACGGTGATCAGAAAAGATCATGGTAAGATCCTATACTAATTCCCTCTGTTTTAATGTACAAAGAAACACACTGGACATACCCAATTGTAAACTGTAACTTTTGTGTTCTTCTTCCCACTTTAGTCGGTAGGCCTTTACTAATGCTGAAAGGCAATGCAAGTCTAACCAACAGTGATGGAAGCAGCAACACGGATTCATTTGCTTATTCACCCAGACTCACAAAGGTATCAGAACCCTTTATTGATATTATGTTGGTATTGATATAGTAAGTATGTCATTAACGTTTTATAGTCCTGAATAAACTAAGCAACATTTATATAGCCGTTGGCTTTTTTTTACTGACATCATTGATAATGAGCCAGTAGTGGTACATGTACTAGCTTCAATTAAACACAGGAGGCCAGTGTTGCTCTACATTTGACTCAAATCATCCAACACGCTCACCTTATTCATATGTCGAGCACATAGGATAGGCTCTGCCATAACAAAATATATTGACATCTTTAATCTAGGGTAAACCATCAACCTCCTCTCAGCCAGGACCTGACACCAGGATCCCACCAGTAGTAACCAGGAACCATTCTGACATCATCAGAGAGGCAATCACTTTATAAACTGTTGTGCCCCCCAAAATAAGCTTTTGTCCGTGTTAAAAGAGCAGATCATGCCAATTTTGCCGTAAAAAAAAAAAAAAGTTGAACCATACTCCATGACCAATACGCTGTAACTTATAGGAAAGAAAGAGGCACTACTACAAAGACCTGTGTCAGCAGGTGGAGGAGAAGAGACAACAAAAAGCGAGGGAGAGGAGAAGGATTACCACCGCCGAACAAACTGTGAGTCATCGCAAGCATAATTATTCTATGTTACCCATACCTTCTGTATAGAGATCGGACAGGAACCTGTCACCTTTTTCAGTCACGTGATCCTCATTATACCCTACCTCAAAGTCGTCCAATGGATCCTAAACCATTATCTTCATGATTGTTTGGAATAATTATACACAACAATGGTCACTGATAGTGATTGACTCAATTGGAAGGACTGACATTGACAGATTGCACTTCAATCGCCTTGTCATTGGCAGCACAATGAGACAATGCAGTTCTTCACCTGGGGGATGCCAGGGAGCGGAGCCCCAAACTACCACCTGGACTCTGTGAGAAGGAACAAGTTCAGTTCCACAGAAATGATACCCCAGGAACAGGTAACATATCAACATGACGTTTATGTTTAGTAGAGGAGACCAGGGAACAAAGTAAAAGTTTTAGGCTTTTGCTTAGTATGAAAATATGGGTTAGGGTTAGGATTAGAATTTTAGGTAACGATTTAATTGTAACAAATGTTACAAATAACCCCCATTACAACTCTAATCTGAGTCTTAATAGTTATTGTCATCAACTATAAATAAACAATTATTTATGGATTTAAGCAACATTTCCAAGGCAGGTACTGTAGCTACAATAACCAAACATTTACACATTGAATAACAGCTGTCTAAGTTATTTCTAATTTGAGTTATTTAGTTACTTTGTGCCAGTCTTACTTTGTTCCCCGGTCTAACCCACTACCATTCACTACATAGAAGCAGGTAAACATTTGTTAACAGGGCCCATATTATTCCTTATTCTGAAATGAATTTTAAAAAGAATTCCCCTCATCAATACGGTTTGACACAAAACCCATAATGACAAAGCAAAAAACAGGTTGTGATTATTTTTTTGCAAATGTATTACAAATACAAAACTGAAAACCTTCTGAATGCACTGTACAACTGTGCCTTGTAAAGAATCTGTCAATTTAAGCAGCATCCGCCTGTCGGCCTTCCGCATCTGTGGTGGAAGGTTGCCGAGCTACAGCGGTGTTAGTCAGACCATGAGACATCCCGAAAATCAGTCTTCTCATGAAACGGTTATGGCCTACGGTTTGACCTTTCTATTCTATGGAAAAGGGAGACAATCACGAACACGATGGTCACTCACCTGAAGTTGGTAACGCTGATGTGCCAACTTCTGTCTGTCGTGTCCGAACCATTTGAGCTACAAACTCATTTTAAATCACCACCTCAAAACAATTCCACAACCCCCCCCCCCCTCCTCCTTAAATATTTGAGAGATTTAAAGAAGCCAGTGAAACGTGACACTTTGATTATAGATGATATAGCACCAGGAGTTACCCAGACTTAAAGCAAGTCTTGTTTGAGGTCATTTGAAAAAGAACCGCAATACTCTAGGAGCTCAGATGCAATAATTTAATAACCACTGTTTCGACAGACAAGCTGTTGTCATCAGGGTATAATGACAAGCACTGCAGGTCACTAGTTTATATAGTTTCAAGGGACACACAGGTGTCTGTAATCATGGCTGGGTGTGGCTTGATTTTATTGGTTAATTTACAGCTATAAATAGAACATTTAAAAAGCATGAACGGATAACATACGATCATAGATACAATTTGGCTACATAAGCCTACAAACATTTACAATTAATAGCAAAATCACAAGAATGGCTTCAGATCAAAGTTTACGTTGAGACCGACGGGAACAAGGGTCTTTAGATTAAAGATCCAGGCAGCCTCTCGTTTTAACAATACATTTTCAAGGTCACCCCCTCTCCTAGGGAAGGGGACTTGTTCGATGCCGATATAACAAACGGACAAAATAGAGGTTTGCTTCCAAAAAGTGGGCCGCAACTGGGTATGTAGAGTTTTTGCACCTAGTGGTGCTTTTGAGATTCTTACTTATAATTCACGCTTCGTTTTACCCACATAATTTTTTACCACAAGGACAAGTTACAAGATAAAGAAATGCCTTAGTGGAGTTCAGTACATGATAACGCCTTTGATTGGGATCTGTTTCCCTGTTTGAGGGTGTTTAAAGGATCTGCATTTGTAAGAGCCATTACACTTGTAGTTTCCATCGGGTAGAGGCATTTTGGGGTGTTAAATCAGTGTTTACCAATTGAGCTCTGAGAATACAACCAAGGGAGGGTCCGAAAAAAACACATTACAGATACTGTCATCAGATCTTAGAATGTGCCAATGTTTGTGAACGATTCCCTTAATTTGTTCAGAGCACTTTGAATAGCACGTTGTTTGAGGTCATAACATAGTCTGGATGCTGATTCATGGTGCCCATTAAACCCTGTTTTGGTGGATAGCTGGACCTCTGAATGCTGTCTTTGTTCTCTCCTCAGCTCCGCTGTAAAGGCTTCAGCGGGATCCCTTTTCATCTGCATGTCAAATGATGGCCATTTTATGGTCCCCCCCCAGCCCAGACGATTGATGCTCAGCTCAGACAACTGATAAACCCATTAAACTAACGCAGTAGTAGACCAAACTCTGCGCTCTGCTGACTTTTGTCCCATAGGTGATAGATAAGTCATCAATTAGCTGGATTTCAGCACTCATTGGCACTTATATCCATTGATTAATTTACTGTTTTAAACTCCCATATGTGCATAACCACACTCAAAACAATTCTGGATCCACACATTCTGATGGTGTTCAAATCAGTTTTGATGGTAGGGATGCACATAAACAGTTATATATATATATATATATATATATATATATATATATATATATATATATATATATACACACACATATAAATGCTACAGTGGTAATTGACAGATCAATAGCATGGTGAGATAATGAATATAAACAGTGGCTCACTAAATATAAGATTGTACACAAAAAAAGCTGGTCGTGAAAGCGAAAAGATACTGACTGTCTGCCTACAGTCAAAAAATTATTCTTTTTTTCATCATATTTTTAACCGTTTTATGAGTAATTTTGTATATATATTGAAGCCAGAGTTGTAGTGAAATAAAACCCTCCTGTCAGATAACGAGAGTGGGTGGAAAGAATTGAGAAAGTCTTAATGTCAATGCTTTGCAGGTGAAGTGATGTGGAAATCTATCCTCTGATATTGACCTGATATTTGGGTTGAATGATTCACAAAGAAACAATGGGTAGTGTAACTATAGTGTTTACAAAAAAGCTTTTCAACATTAGGAGCGATGCACAAACAAGCACTGATACAGTAAGATTCTCTTCAGGTGGCCACTAACATTTGTATATACAATGTTTTTTATTTATTTTTTATTTCACCTTTATTTAACCAGGTAAACTAGTTGAGAACAAGTTCTCTTTTACAACTGCAACCTGGCCAAGATAAAGCAAAGCAGTGCGACACAAACAACAACACAGAGTTACACATGGAATAAACAAGCGTACATGTCAATAACACAATAGAAAAAAAGAATGTCTATATACAGTGTGTGCAAATGGCGTGAGGAGATAAATAGGCCATAGTAGTGAAATAATTACATTTTAGCAGATTAACTCTGGAGTGATAAATAAGCAGATGATGATGTGCAAGTAGAGACACTGGTGTGCAAAAGAGCAGAAAAGTAAATAAAAACAATATGGGGATGAGGTACGTAGTAGAAGTCGACCGATTATGATTTTTCAACCCCTGATAGCGATTATTGGAGGACCAAAAAAGCCAATACCGGGCCTCCCGGGTGATGCAGTGGTTAAGGGCGCTGTACTGCAGTGCCAGCTGTGCCACCAGAGACCCTGGGTTCGCGCCCAGGCTCTGTCTTAAATGGCCGCCACCGGGAGGTCCGTGGGGCGACAATTGGCCTTGCGTTGTGCGGGTTAGGGAGGGCTTGGCCGGTAGGGCACCAGCGACTCCTGTGGCGGGCCAGGCGCAGTGCGCGCTAACCAAGGTTGCCAGGTGCATGGTGTTGTGTATTGGAGGACGCATGACTTTCAACCTTCGTCTCTCCCGAGCCCGTACGGGAGTTGTAGCGATGAAACAAAATAGTAGCTACTAAAACAATTGGATACCACTATATTGGGGAGAAAAAGGGGTAATATAAAAAAACATTTTTTTTAAAGCCGATACCGATTAAGCGGCCAATTTTAATTTGATTTATTCATTTGTAATAATGACAATTACAACAATACTGAATGAACACTTATTTTTACTTAATATAATACATCAATACAATCCATTTAGCCGCTCAAATGAGACGTTCAAACTGTTTGGGCATAGACCTGGTATGCCAGAACTTTGCAAGCTGTCTCTGCAGTATATTGCAACTCCTCACCCTTTGGCAGTTCTATCTTGACAGAAAATGTTGTAGTTTGGTATGATATAAAATCTCAGCATTTTTGGTGGCCTTCCTGAACCAGGATTCAGACACGGCATGGACATCAGGGTTGGCGGAGTGTGCTAAAGCAGTGTGTAAAACAAACTTAGGGAGTAGGCTTCTGATGTTAACATGCATGAGGCTTTTTCGATTACAGAATTCAACAAATGAGAGTGCCTGGGGACACTAATCAACTAAGACAACAACAGGTAAAATGGTGATGAATGGGCTACACACAGGGCCTGAGTTCGGGGCTAGGGCCAACAGATAAAAAAAATTACAAAAAATGGAGTACTGTGATAAATGAACAGTCCAGCAGGCATCAGCTATGTAGCCAAGTGATCATATGGTACAGTGAACAGCAATAGATGGAGCAGGGAAGCCGCGGCGTAGTCATTACTACGCTAGCACACGGGAGACAGCGTTTAAAGTTTAAAAAAAACAAACATCAAAATCAAATTTTATTTGTCACATACACATGGTTAGCAGATGTTAATGCGAGTGTAGCGAAATGCTTGTGCTTCTAGTTCCGACAATGCAGTGATAACCAACAAGTAATCTAACTAACAATTCCAAAACTACTGTCTTATACACAGTGTAAGGGGATAAGGAACATGTACATAAGGATATATGAATGAGTGATGGTACAGAGCAGCATACAGTAGATGGTATCGAGTACAGTATATACATATGAGATGAGTATGTAGACAAAGTAAACAAAGTGGCATAGTTAAAGTGGCTAGTGATACATGTGTTACATAAGGATGCAGTCGATGTTGTAAAGTACAGTATATACATATGTATATGAGATGAATAATGTAGGGTAAGTAACATTATATAAGGTAGCATTGTTTAAAGTGGCTAGTGATATATTAGCAGGCGGGGTTAAGTAGAAACAACTACAATGTTGACATAATATGTGATTATAGGTATTTTATCTGTATACAATATAGCTGATTGACCATTATCTAATACATATTAAATGTATGTTCTAATGCCTTATTGTCATCTGCAAACTTCCTGTAAGGGTAATTAATTAAGGTAACTGTTGGTGCTGTCAGGTTGGCTTGCACATTAAAATCCAAGAGGGTGAGTCACTCTCTAATTGCACTGTTCTGTTGCAGTGGCATTGGGATATTTAATTGTCCCAGGGTTTTTTAGGCCAACTGGGTATAATTTCAGTAGGGACAGCATTATTTTCCTCCAGTGGGTGGCTAATTAACATAGAGACAATTCTAAAGTGCAGGGAAGAAGTTGTGATTAAACTGTAAGCTACCAGGTTTGTAATTTCAATGAACAGCAGCCTGCCTGAAAAGGTGTCTAGTTGTCACTGTGATATCCTGGACATAAATCCGGATCTTACTGTTCTTTTCGGTAATGTGGGTGGACAGTGGGCACGCACAGACAACAATAATGTCAGCTGGTTGAATTTGATTCGATCGGCATTTTCTTTGGAATGTTTTTTTAGCAGGTCTAGCGCCAATTCGATTTGCGTTCATAGCTCTTAGGCTACTTGATTTACTTGGGTATATTTTTAGTAATTATTGATAAATCCATATTTACTAGTATAGACAATTTGAGCACAAAGTTAATATCTTTATTATTCTGAGTAGCATATGTATCAATGTAGTCTCTTGGAATCATCTTTGAGTATAAGATAGTTTGGAGAATAATAATCTGTTTAATAATATCCCCATAGTAATCGTAAATGTAGTTTTGTGTTCATAACATTTACAATTTAAGGATGACGATCTTAGATGTTCGCCTTTCGAGTCGCTATCTCCGACGTAAGTAAATGGTTAACTGAAGGAGGTGCTTTCAATTCCGTTATATTTCTGCGCGATGACGTTGCACATTCGTTTAACTCGCCAGTCCTTCCACAACTTCGGTAAAGAATCCGACTCTCGTCAGCAGCCCAAGACTCACAACAGCGAGACAAACCTTTCGAAAATGGGCAACTGTCAAGTGAGTACCATGCTTGTTTTTTTACGCACCAAACGTAGGCCTATGCGCATACTGAAATTGCGGCTAGAAATGCGAATGAAATGTTAAAATTAAGGCCCTACTCTATGGTCAGAAAAAAAACATCTCGAAGATGTGGAGAAAAAACCTAGTAAAATAACGCATATCTATTGAAAAGTATAGGCCTAAAAATACGTTGAATACATTTTTACCATTGCTGTGTAAATGTTTAATTGTAAGGGATGTGGACATCTTCATCAAAACGATTATCCAAACGACATTCCACACTAATCTCAAATACAAATCTCGCGTAATTTGGTCAACTGCTTGCAGAATGTGGCCACGGGAGATTTACACACTACCACAATTGAATGCGGGGTTATGGATCACTTTCTGAGGTTGATTTAAAATGTTTAAACAATCCACATAGCCCTTGACATGTCACACATGCGACTCATGTGACAGTGAGGCAGGGGAAACGCAGAGGAAATCGCCACTGCGGAATTCGTCACAATCCCGTTACATTAATGTAGGCCTAAACAATGAGTGAATCCGAGTGGAAGGCTATGGGTGGGATTAGGGCGGTGAGTGTGTTTCCATTGTCCTCTCAATTTCGCCTATGGGGCGCTACGCCCTTCCACTTTGTTTGGTTAAAACACGGCAGCGGCCAAATTCCTGAGCCAGTGCATTTCTTGCCATTGCGTTCTCCTCCTCCCATGTCATGTTACATTCTAATAGGTTTACGGCAATTTTATTACATATGTGAACAATTGATTCAAAATTTTTCTAAAGCTATTCGGATGTCCAATCTTTTGTTGATTTGAGGGGTGGCAGACATGATGACTCATATGAAGAACTAGGCTAAGGGAAAGCAGAAATGACAATAGATTAGGCCTACTAAGTGTGTGTTTAAAACAACACAACATTGAGATACAATGGTGACGGTTGTGTTGATATTAGCATGTTATTGTCTTGTTTATGTCATAACAAAAACAAATGGTTAATTTCAGCCCACTATCGTGCCATATGAGGAGTTTGATGTTATGGCTGATATAAAGGCCATACGCAAAGCCTGTAAAGGCTTGGGTAAGTTGTGATCTTTTTAGTTAATTTATAATTATGACATTCCAGGGATGCTTCTACTCCGTGAGTGAGAGATTACTTATAAGTAACATATCTGTGCAAATGCTTTTTGAAAGGTACAGTGTGGCACCAGTTTTATTGATTGATTGTGTCCTGTTGTGCAGGCACTGATGAACAAGCCATCATTGACATACTGGCTAACCGCTGTGCAGCCCAGCGGATGGAAATTAAACAGGCCTATTTTGATAAATATGACGATGTGAGTATCAAACACATTTTTATTAAAAGTAGAAGAATCTGAGCATTGCACCGGTTCCAATCCAAGTGCCAATGCCGTTTAGCAAACTCCAGGCGGTGCAATGGTCAGATGACATGAAAATAGAGGTCTTTGGTCACACATACCAGTCGTGAGTTTGGTGTTGAAAAAGCGATGCATGTGCAGAAAAGAGTCTCATACCTACTGTAAAATATGGTGGTGGATCTCTGATGTTATGAGGCTACTTTGCTTCCACTTGTGCTGATGCACTTATGTTAAGGTCAAAGACATTTTTAAGTACAAGGACATTTTAGCCCAAAACCTGGTCGCCTCTACCAGGAGGCTGAAACTTTGCTGCAAGTGGATCTTCCAGCAAGACAACCACCCCAAACACGCATCAAAATCCACAAAGAAATTGTTAATTGATCACAAAATCTTGGACTTGGTCTTGAACCCCACTGAAAACGTGTGGTTTGAATTGAAGAGGGCAGTCCATGAACACAGATGAAGGATATTAAGGATCTGGAAAGATTCTGTATGAAAGAATGGTCAGAGACCCCCACCCCCCTCCCAATGTGTTCTACAATCTCTCTTTTGTTTTCTCTCTTTCTCTGGAGAAGGAGTTGGTGGATGTGCTGAAGAGTGAGCTGGGGGGGAACTTTGAGAATGCCGTCCTAGCCATGCTGGACCCTCCAGTCGTCTATGCAGTGAAGGAGCTCAGGAGGGCCATGAAGGGAGCAGGCACTGATGAGGATACTCTGGTGGAGATTCTGTGCACTGCCACAAACGCTGTACGGTTTCAGTTTCATTCTGAATAGAATCCTATAAGTCATGGGAAATAGAAAATGCTGTTCAAGATTTAAAAACATAACGGTCTGCTTAAGATTGATTTTTCGCTCTTTTCCAACAGGATATTCACATGTTCAAAGAATGCTACTTTCAGGGTAAGTATCAATTTCATCCTCACGCTGCACCTTAAAGCTGGCATCCTTATTAATGGTGAAACAGCCACATCCAGCAAGTACCAATGCTACCCCTCACTCAATCAAGTTGTCTTTTTACGTAATTATTTCTAACAGAATACTTACCAGGGTTGTGAACGCAGGAGGACACTCATTGGGCTCCAGTTAATAGTTGGCATAACCTGAGAGACCCGTAAAGCTTTGTAGCATACAGGTCACATGATCAAAATCTAGAACAGTGACTAAAGTTCTAAAGCAGGCGGTACCTGCTGTACTAGGCGGTGATACAGCCTGACAGGGTGCTCTCAATGCTGCGTCTGTAGACGTTTGTGAGGCCAAGCTGTCCGTGTGAATGGACCCTTTTAGGTTGCCAGTGGCGTGCACACCGAGGAACTTGAAGCTTTTGAACCTCTACTGTGGCCACGTCTACGTGGATGGGGGCGTGCTCTCACTTTTGTCTCCAGTAGTCCACGAGCAGCTCCTTTGTTTTTGTTGACGTTGAGGGAGAAGTCATTGTCCTGGCACCACTCCGGTTAGGACTCTCCCCACCTCCTTGTAGGCAGTCTCTTCATTGTTGGTAATCAGGCCTACCACTGTTGTGTTGTCAGCAAATTTTGATGATTGAGTTGGAGACGTGCGTAGCCACACAGTCATGGGAGTACAGGAGTGGGCTGAGCACGAACCCGTGTGGGGTCCCCGTGTTGAGGATCAGCGTGGCAGAGGTGTTGTTGCTTACCTTAACCACTTTGGGTCGGCCCATCAGGAAGTCCAGAACCTAGTTGCACAGGGAGAGTTTCAGTCCCAGGGTACCAAGCTTAGTGATGAGCTTTGAGGGCACTATGGTGTTGGAGGCTGAGCCGTAGTCCATAAACAGCATTTGCAAACTCTGCCATCTAGCCAGGTTTTTGGGTTTGGATACGTTCTAACTGAATCAGGGCCATTCTGCTTCCATCCTGCCCATCCTGTTGTTTTCTGTGCTGCTGATTCACTTTTGATTAGGGTTGTGATTTAAAAAAAAAATATATATATATATATAAATAAATAAGACCTTATACACACCTTATAAAAAAAATAACACCCACAATCCTGAATCAGAAGTTAATCAGCAGTACAGAAAACCACAACAGGTTGGGAAGAATCTTAACAGAATGACACCCACTTTCCACAATGACTCAAATAGAATGGCATCAGCAGTTATATAAATAACAAGGGAACTCTCATTCCTCTGCCCTTAATCTCATATTATCTCTGTCTGTGACTTCTCTAGTGCATGAAAGGGACCTGGAATCAGATGTCGACGGGGACACTAGTGGAGATGTGAGAAACCTGCTCACTGCTCTTTTACAGGTAAGTGGCTCCATGGTTTCACTCTTGGATTCTTTCCATGTAACACAATTAGATTTCTTTGGACTGAAATCGAGCTCCCTCTGCCTGACCTCTCTCTTAACCCTAAGTCTCTCTCCCTCGGTCTCTCTCTCGCTCTTTCACACACACACACACACACACACACACACACACACACACACACACACACACACACACACACACACACACACACACACACACACACACACACACACACACACACACACACACACATTGGCTGCCTGCCTGCTTTTCCAATGTCCTTTCATTAGTAAAATGGAGGCCAGATACAATATCCTGAGCCAGACAGAAAGGCTACATTTCATCTCACCACAGAAGTCAGTGAAAGCTTTCTGTTCTAGGGCACCAGAGATGAGACTTACGATGTGGATGAGGGTCTGGCTGAAGCAGATGCCACCGCCCTGTTTGAGGTATGGAGAAGTGCATTCAAGAAACCACAATATCAAGAAGTGGATTTACCTGTTTCTTTAAATCATATTTACTATTTAGGCTGGTGAGGGATGTTTTGGGACGGATGAATCCACTTTCAGCTTCGTCCTGGCCAACCGAAACTACCTTCAGCTACAGGCCACCTTCAAGGTGTATGAGCAGGTGGGTCTGCTATTAGCAGCCTATGTATATTCACACAAGCTGAAACGAGTGCCTTGAATATTTATAGATATAAATGGTTATACTTCAATGTATTTTATTTAGAACCTGTGGTAAGTCTATTTAATTGGAAGCACATCGGGCTCCTTTTGCTGTAGCTATCCTCTGTACCA
This sequence comes from Oncorhynchus gorbuscha, assembly GCF_021184085.1. NCBI lineage: Eukaryota > Metazoa > Chordata > Actinopteri > Salmoniformes > Salmonidae > Oncorhynchus > Oncorhynchus gorbuscha. The sequence goes on along the minus strand of NC_060179.1, from coordinate 26,491,777 downwards.
GTGTTTATGCTTATATTCGTTCCCTCCCGGCTTTCCCCAGCTCTCTGGAACAGAAATTCTGGATGCCATTGATAATGAGGTCTCTGGGACACTGAAGGACTGTTACATCACACTTGGTATGTATACAAGTTGGCGTATGTGTGTTTGTGTGTGGGTGCAGAGATCTGAGGCCAGAGACACCGAAGGGATGCATGTGACTTGAGTAAAGTGGGTATTACTCAGTATTTAGTTGGTTGTGTGGGTGGCTGTTCAGAATTTCCTCTAGCTAGCCGGCGTTTGTTCAAAATGTCAAATGGTGTTTTACAATACAGGCCTATAAACCAGTAACGAATTAGAAGTAACTGACACTATATTTGAATGCCTTTTTGATTTTCTATTTTCAGTGAGGGTTGCTAAAAACCCTCAGCTGTATTTCGCCCGGCGACTGAATGAAGCCATGAAAGGAGCAGGCACTGATGAGGACACCCTCATCCGCATCCTTGTATGCCGCTCTGAGGTACGGTAACCTATGGATCCAAACTCTCTGACAGAACCTTAGCATGGTTCTTGGGTCTATCAGACACCAAATGATTTGTGACCACTGACTGCATTGTGATTGCATGCATTTAAGTGATTTTTGAATAGTTTCTGTTATGGACACGCGATCATTTCTCCATAGCACATTTATAAAACCGGGGGAGGCTATGCTATCAAGCAAGGCATTACTAACTTTGTGGACTACCATGGCAACACTTGAAGGCATTATAAACTCAGCAAAAAAAGAAACGTCCTCTCACTGTCAACTGCGTTTATTTTCTGCAAACTAACATGTGTAAATATTTGTATGAACATAACAAGATTCAACAACTGAGACACAAACTGAACAAGTTCCACAGACATGTGACTAACAGAAATGGGTCCCTGAACAGAGGAGGGGGGTCAAAATCAAAAGTAACAGTCAGTATTTGGTGTGGCCACCAGCTGCATTAACTTCTTGCGTCGAGCCATCCTGGATCCGGGATCGTGAATACAGCCTCAAGCTCATTACCATAACGCAACGTTAACTATTCATGAAAATCGCAAATTAAATGAAATAAATATGCTAGCTCTCAAGCTTAGCCTTTTGTTAACAACACTGTCATCTCAGATTTTCAAAAATATGCTTCTCAACCATAGCAAAACAAGCATTTGTGTAACAGTATTGATAGCTAGCGTTAGCATTTAGCATTAGCATTCAGCAGGCAACATTTTCACAAAAACCAGAAAACCATTCAAATAAAATCATTTACCTTTGAAGAACTTCTGATGTTTTCAATGAGGAGACTCAGTTAGATGGCAAATGTTCAGTTTTTCCTGAAAGATTATTTGTGCAGGAGAAATCGGTCCGTTTTCTGCGTCATGTTTGGCTACCAAAAAAAAACAAATTCATTCATCAAAACGGCAAACTTTTTTCCACATTAACTCCATAATATTGACTGAAACATGGTAAACGTTGTTTAGAATCAATCCTCAAGGTGTTTTTCACATATCTCTTCATGATATATCGTTCCTGGAATTCTCCTCTGTCTCAATCACATGGATGAATGCGAGCAGCTTGGAGATTACGCAGCAATTTCAACAAAGGACACCGGGCGGACACCTGGTAAATGTAGTCTCTTATGGCCAATCTTCCAATGATATGCCTACAAATACGTCACAATGCGGCAGACAACTTGGAGAAACGATAGAAAGGGCAGGCTCATTCCTGGCGCTTTCACAGCCATATAAGGAGACAATGAAAAACAGAGCCTCAAAAATCCTGCTCATTTCCTGTTTGAAGTTTCATCTTGGTTTTGCCTGTAGCATCAGTTCTGGGGCACTCACAGATAATATCTTTGTAGTTTTGGAAACGTCAGAGTTTTCTTTCCAAAGCTGTCAATTCTATGCATAGTCGAGCATCTTTTCGTGACAAAATATTGCGCTTAAAATGGGCACGTTTTTTAATCCAATAATGAAATAGCGCCCCCGTAGGTTGAAGAGGTTAAGTACAGCAGTGCCTCTCCTCCTCATGGACCACCAGATTTGCCACTTCTTGCTGTGAGATGTTACCCCACTCTTCCACTAAGGCACCTGCAAGTTCCCAGACATTTCTGGGGGGAATGGCCCTAGCCCTTACCCTCTGATCCAACAGGTCCCAGACATGCTCAATGGGATTGAGATCCGGGCTCTTCGCTGGCCATGGCAGAACACTGACATTCCTGTCTTGCAGGAAATCCCGCACAGCACGAGCAGTATGGCTGGTGGCATTGTCATGCTGGAGGGTCATGTCAGGATGAGCCTGCAGGAAGGCCACCACAATCGGAAGGAGGATGTCATCCCTGTAACGCACAGCATTGAGTTTGCCTGCAATGACAACAAGCTCAGTCCGATGATGTGACACACCACCCCAGACCATGACGGACTCTCCACCTCCAAATCGATCCCGCTCCAGAGTACAGGCCTCTGTGTAACGCTCATTCCTTTGACGATAAACGCAAATCCGACCATCACACTAGGTGAGACACAACCGTGACTCGTTAGAGAAGAGCACTTTTTGCCAGGCCTGTCTGGTCCGACGACGGTGGGTTTGTGCCCATAGGCGACGCTGATGCCGGTGTTGTCTGGTGAGGACCTGCCTTACAACAGGCATACAAGCCCTCAGTCTAGCCTCTCTCAGCCTATTGCGGACAGTCTGAGCACTGATGGAGGGATTGTGCATTCCTGGTGTAACTCAGGTAGTTGTTGTTACCATCCTGTACCTGTCCCGCAGGTGTGATGTTCGAATGTACTGATCCTGTGCAGGTGTTGTTACACATGGTCTGCCACTGCAAGGATGATCAGCTGTCCGTTCTGTCTCCCTGTAGCGCTGTCTTAGGCGTCTCACACTACGGACATTGCAATGTATTGCCATGGCCACATCTGCAGTCCTCATGCCTCCTTGCAGCATGCCTAAGGCACGTTCACCCAGATGAGCAGGGACCCTGGGCATCTTTCTTTTGGTGTTTTTCAGAGTCAGTAGAAAGGCTTCTTTAGTGTCGTAAGTTTTCATAACTGTGACCTTAATTGTCTACCGTCTGTAAGCTGTTAGTGTCTTAACGACCGTTCCACAGATGCATGTTCATTAATTGTTTTTCATTGAACAAGCATGGGAAAGTGTTTAAACTCTTTAAAATGAAGATCTGTGAAGTTATTTCGATTTTTACGAATTGTCTTTGAAAGACAGCGTCCTGAAAAAGGGACGTTTTATTTTTTTGCTGAGTTTACACGGCTCAGGGAATTGTGTAATCATATAAGAAAATGCCCCTTTTAGACTACTTGACTTGGTATCTAAAAGCAGACAAATGTCAGCTAAAGAGGTATGTGTTTTCTGTTCAACAGTACGACCTGGAGACCATTAAAGACATGTACCTGGAGAAGTATGACATGTCCCTGAAGGAAGCCATCAAATCTGAGTGTGGTGGAGACTTCAAACGTCTCCTGCTGGCTATCTGCCATTGAGAGAGCGGCGAGAGAGCAGAGTGCCTGAAAGGGACCGAGGGTGCTGCTGCTCACTCCTGGACAAACTAACACTACTTACAATCGGTCCTACTGTCCTCAAACATGCAACATTCTCGGATAGGGCAGGGGGTGGAACTGGAGATAGCTCAAATCCAGCTGGTTCTGTTCTCCTGATTTGGCATTGTTGTCTTGGTTCCCTACGAAAGTGTTATCAATATGTGGCTACTATATTTGATCTACTTATCTAAAGGCAGTTGGATGCTCAGAACATACCGTGTGGTGTGATTGGTTTTGATCGAGAGGAGTGCTAGGACTAGAGACTTACCTTAGACCAGCGCTCCACATTACCAGTGAAACTTAGTAGCCCTAGTCCTTGAAATTCTGTTTACTATGTACAGTTGTGTCACAAGATCTCAAATTCCTAAATTCTCTTTTCTGCAGTTAAATTGAAGTTCAGTAGGATCAGGTGGTTCAGTGCTTGGTAGGAAGGTCAGTCTGCACACAAGGGCATTTGTAGGAACTGGGACAGGGTGTTGCTGGAAGATTATGGTTATGCATTGTATTGGATGTATCTGTCTTATACAGATGAGACCTATTCCATTGAGCAGTGATCATATTTTTGAGCTTGCATTTAAAATGATCAGCAAACATTTCGTCCATGCTTAGTGAGACACCAATTTGGATTTGATCTATCCAGTGCCAGTACCTTCCACCCCAAACTCCATCTTCAGTATTAACAAGTGTTTATAAACTGTTAGCTAGCTAGTTATGTGCAATCTGTCCATCTACCTTGAAGTTATAACTTAAATGAAGGAGAAATGAAAGTGTCCTTATGAAGCAATTGTATTTTATATGACATGAATCAATGCATATATAATATTGATATTATTTTAAAATAATCAACACTACCACTCCAAAGATAAGTACATTGTAATTCTACTGTCTGATTAATCTTCACGTGTCAGTCAAAAACAGTTAGTTTAAATTAAATAACTATGTATTGACTTCATGCTTCAATATGTTGCAAGGGAAACTGCTGTGACAAATCTTCAAACACCTCATAAAATGTTTGTATTGCAAGACTAAAACTATTAACTACATTAAGACTGCAGTATTATATATCATTCAAATGTGTTTAAAGATTTACTGTATACACAAGAAGGTATTTGAAAAGGTCTTGGAAGGTATTTGAGAAAAGATTTAGACTTGTACCTATGAAGTATCTAAACTCTTTGAATAGCATGGTCTAAAATGTTACGACCACTGTCACTTCTGTGTCCCATAATGGCAGCAGTATTTTTAACATATTCCTATATTAGGAATTAGGTCATATTAGAAAGTAATCTCAGCTGAATAACTTGAGATATTTGTAACATTTTATAATGCTGGCTAGGCTACTATGAATTCCATGCAAGAGAGGATAATGTCAACAGGTTTCAGACCGTGCACACCTGCCCTTATGAAAATATATGGAATAGGGACCAATATTTGCCTCTGTATCAGCAAAATATTACATGCAAATTACAGAATAAAATTGATCTAAAATTATTTTAGTGTTTTTTTTTTTTGTGAACATGGGTCTGTTTATGGAATCATATTTTACTGTACCTATTCAATGTTTATTGGCCTAGATATAGGGATACATAAATATCAGTGTAAAAGGGGAAATGATGTGATTTATAGACTGTACAGGGAAGACGACCTTAATATTCAACCTGTCCTTCGAATACAGTTTGTTTCATGCTCTCTGTGATGAGTCTTTGGTCGTGTTCCCCTCCTTAGATGTTACATGCATCAACCAATGGTTACATGCCACCCCATCGACCGTTCTGTGTTTCATGGAGACATAAAATGCTCAGTTTAAGATATTCTAGGAAGTGACGTTGCAGGCAAGCTCAGTGCTGCCCCCTCATTGAGTAACTCAAATTGAAGGCTGAATTGGGTACTGCAGACTGCAATTTGCAACTACATTATGCATATCTATTCTTCTGGGTGCGATTTTAATATAATCGGTTCAAGGACATACATCTTGTGTATTAGAAGTAATTATTGTTACCATGATTTTCTTCAACTTTGTATTTATGTATGCGAAGACTGACCACAAAGATTGCCATTTTTCCATTCACTATAATGGGGATCCTGTTTTCGGCTAACAGTGCCTGGAGTATCGCGGTCGGCCTTGATCTTCCGGGGCTTCATCAATGAGAGGGGGCAGTCGCTCTCCCCTGGGTGCAATTACCATGAAAGTCCTGGACCAGATATAATGACGAGATATCTATGTCTCCGCCCTAACAATGGGATTCGTTGTCCACAGAGCGGAACGGCGGGCTTGTCAAGCTCCTGCCTACTCATCTATTTGAATACTTTTTTGAATATTCTATGTGTGTTGACGTCAACCACCTGTACTCAATGAAGAGTGAGATGCTATGCTATACTCATGAATATGCATAGGCCGTCTCGAATTTCAACAGGGACAACTCTAATATAAAGTGTTTTTTCTCAATGTTGCGTAGTCACGTGCATCACACTTATATCAGTAAATTCGAAACGACATTAAGAAACTTCTATTAGATCAAATGAGCCTCACGTATCAAAATAGCAATTCATTTTTATCTTGACTAAATTTGACACTCGCTCGTTTCCCCCCCATACAAAACGTTTCACTTGCTTTATAATTAATGATCTGCTTAACGTGGACAGATTTTGGGCGGAGTAAACGCTCATGCTTCGCCTCTTCCTCTGTCTGGGTTTAGAGCAGGGGTGTCAAACTAATTCCATGGAGGGCCTAGTGTCTGCTGGGTTGCCTTTTTTCCTTTCAATTAAGATCTAGACAATCAGGTGGGGGGAGTTCCTTACTAATTAGTGACCTTCATTTATCAATCAAGTACACGGGAGGATCAAAAACCAGGAGACATTCAGCCTTCTGTGGAATTAGTTTTGACACATGTGGCTTATAGTTTTACCAAAGATAAGTTTAGAAAATATGTGGTTTTAGCCAGAGACAGAAGAGGAAGTGAGACAGCCCACACGCTGTTTTTTCTGGTTCAATGAAAGTCAATTAACTAAATCATATTTCACTTAGGGCCCCCAAAAGGCTATGGCTAGCTCTGTCTACATGTGTGGGTAGGTAGACCTGTGAGCCACTGCAGCCCCCATCAATGTTGCACATCCCTGAACTAAGTAAACCAGACCCAGCTGCTATTTCATTGGTGTCTATGGGAGACACACCCAGTTAAGTAGACCGGATCTGACACATTTATTTCAATTGTAAACGGCCTGAGTGAACTGTCTTTATTTGTCCACCATCTTTGATTTTAGCCTTGCTAAATCGTAGTTGATCTCGCGAGTTTACATGAATGTCCGCTACCACATCTGGTAAATACGAGGATATCTCAACTATATACCTCAGTGATCTCAACGCAGCGGGACAAATATCTGTAAAAATGGGAAACTGCCAGGTAAGTACCGAAACTTACCATTGTTTTATAATTTTACAAAGATGTGATACAATGAAGTAAAACTGGGGCAGGTCGATTGGAAATGATATGCATTTGTGAATATTATCTAGGCTACTATGTAGGCCAATATGTTTTTTATTTGTTGGTCAATTATCATTGTAAAGTGGATTATAATGTTATAACGCCATCAGAACTATTTTGAGTTTGTTTCCGACATTCCACACTTGTACCACAACTGAATGTAGAATTATAATAGATTATGCCATTTTTATACAGATTGACACATTGTGTCAAATCTGTCACCGTGATTTATTAAATCCAAGTGCCCTACAAATGACAAACCAGCGCATGTGACAGGCCTGGAGAAATGCAGAGGAAGCAGCCACTCCTCTGCGGAATTCCTCACAATCCGGTTTAGATTAACCTAAATAATGAACGAGTGAATCAGAGAGGAAGGGTACGGGTGGGAGGCTATGGTGGGAGCAGAGCATGAGGGTGTTTCATAGAGATGGATAGAGGACTTATCTTTGCTAATATGGAGTCCGCGACATGGGCAACGCCATTGAGACTCTATTTTAAAGTAGTCAATATTCTTATTTTGTGTTTGAAAGAAGCATAAAACTAATATTGGGGATTGAACCAAGTCTGATGCGTTTAGTTGTTGCCACTAGGTGGCAGTGATATACCGGTAGCTTTAAGCCATTTACTAACCATAGGCAACTAAATTTGAAGAATAATGCAATGTTGTGATCATTGGCTGATCACTCCCAACCCATAGGAATCCCCACCCAGTTGACTATTATAAAATGGTGAAAGCCCTCAATGGCACTGTCCGTGCTAAAAACGGTTATGTCCATCTAGAGTCCTCTGTATTTTTCTATGGGGTGTTTCCATCGTCATGTCTCAGTTTCGGCTATGTGGCGCTGCGCCCATCTACTGTTTGATTAACACACATCCGCCGCCAAATTCCCGAGCCAGTGTGTTTCTTGCCATTTCAGTTCAATATATTCTCCCCTCCCCCATGTCATTTTACGTTGTTTCTAATGCTACAGTGTTATTACATAATACATACCTGAAAAGGCCTACTGATTTCAATGTTTTTAAACTAATGTGATGTTAAATAGTTTATTTCTTACTAGGATTGGAAGGGAGGGTACACTAGACCAGGCTACTATATAAGGGAAATCATGCATCAAACTGCTCCTAAAACGTTTGTATTAAGTTTTTTTTTATGTGGCTATTAGCTCATATGTAGAGGATGCCATAACGAATATCTTTGTTAATATAGCCCACAATCATGCCATGCGAGGACTTTGATGTTGCGGCTGACATAACGGCCTTAAGCAAAGCCTGCAAAGGCTTGGGTAAGTTGCAATATTTTTTGTTAATTTATAGCATTCCAGGGATGTTTCTGCTCAATGAGTGAGAGTTGAGTGTGTTTACTTACAATGAACAAATAGCTGTGCCCAAGCTATTTTAATGGCACAACATTGTGCCATAGTCCAAATAGGGCCTACGGGTGGTATTTTTTTTTTTATGATTGTATTTTGTTGTACAGGCACTGATGAACAGGTCATCATTGACATACTTACTAACCGCTGTGCAGCCCAGCGGATGGAAATTAAACAGGCATATTTTGACAAGTATAAGAATGTGAGTATTAAACTAATTAATTTAATAGTAAATGAAAAATGTACATCTTATACCGCACCAAGAAATATGTCGTTTTGCATAACCGAAATGTGTGGCTAATTTGAGGAAACCAGCCAACCACACCCATCTCTTTCTCTTTCTCTGGAGAAGGAGTTGGTGGATGTGCTGAAGAGTGAGCTGGGGGGGAACTTTGAGAATGCCGTCGTGGCCATGCTGGACCCTCCAGTCGTCTATGCAGTGAAGGAGCTCAGGAGGGCCATGAAGGGAGCAGGCACTGATGAGGATACTCTGGTGGAGATTCTGTGCACTGCCACAAACTCTGTACGGTTTCAGTTTCAAGATTAGAAGAAAAACGGTCTTCTTAATACGTATTTATTTCCCCTCATTCTCTTTTTTTTTTCCCCAACAGGATATTGACATGTTAAAAGAATGCTACTTTCAGGGTAAGTATCAATTTCGCCCTCACACTGCACCTTAAAGCTGGCATCCTTAATGGTGAAACAGCCACATCCAATTTAGATATGACATCAACAAAGAAATGACTGCAAATAACACATTTTTTAAATTTCGGACATCATTGCACGTGTGATAGAAGAGCACAATATGTACTGCGCATTTTGTTTTACCAAGAGTCATGCTCCGCTGCTCCGGAACAAAAACAATAACAACTGTAGTTGGGTGGCCAGTGGCACAGTTTCCCCCTACCGGGCATGACATCTTTGAGGGGACGACCTCATATTCATAATCTCCAGCACCACCCCCCAACATCGACATATGTGAAAAGACAAGTGTTTCTGATGACATCAGACGCAAACACTGACATCATCTGGTGTATGTCGTGATTTTAACCAACTATGAGTAGGCAAAGGTTACTTTATTAACCTTTTCCCGCTCATAGATGGCTAAAATCACATGATGCACACCAGATGACGTGGAAATCTGGTGTGCATCTTTTTCACTGCAAAAACAGAGAAACTCACTGTTTTCACATGTGTTGATGTTGGGGTGGTGCTGGAGATGATGAATTATGAGCTGCCCAAATTCCAGTGGATTACACGCCCGGTCAAGCCATTACTAGAATGGTGAGGTTACGTGATGGCTAGTCGTTTTATTTCCATGTCAATTTCCAACCGTCTACTAGGGGCAACGCCAGTGTCTTAACATCGAGTTGGCTCGCGTCAAGCTAGGGTGTTGAGGATGGGCTAAACCGTAAGATACAGCTCCGGGTTTAATCCCTGTGCTAAGCACTCATTTTTGAATTGTAATTTTATTCTAACCCTGACCAACACCTTAACCCTAACCTTACCCACTTGGAATTCATGCCTAAACTTAACCCTCAAGTTTAGTTTCAGTTTTCAGTAGTTTGACTGATAACTACAGATGTAGGATCTTCATTTGAACCAGTATAATACAACGGATAAATAATCCTGCAGCAACAGGAAATGTGAATTATTACCTGGATTATAATTCATGGCATTTGTTTTGTCATGGTCTGACATTTTAAAATGGAAATTAAAAACTTGAAGCCTTTTAAAACCTTGAATACACTACACGTTAGCATTTCCTGCTGAGCAGGAAAAGTCTCTGCAACAAAAGAGTGACCAACTTAAAACCCTACATCTGTAACAGATGGCAACACACTCCATAATCCGCCACACACTCTCTAATCTCTGTTTCCTGCAGTTACGGCAACTCTCTCTGTCTGCCTTAGAGGTTGTGTTGAATATATATATATATATTTTATTTTTTTCAAGTGTCTTTTTGCATGATTATTCATTATATGATATTTACTAAAGTTGACAAGGGCTAACAGGAAGAAGCCATGAAGTGAACCTAACTCATTTGGCTAGTTTAGGGCAAGAGTTCATAGTTTGCATGACCCGTAAAGTCCATAGGCTTGCCATCCTAACCACACTGGTCACCTTATTCTGCTCATCCTGTTGTTTTCTGCACTGCTGATTTCTATTCTGATTTGAGATTGTGATTAAAAGGTATATCTTGTTGTTATGGGTGGGTTTTCCACCATGCCTATTCCCCTTTGGCTTAGATAGAATAATAATGAGTTGTCATGACAACAAGGGAACACCTATTCCTCTGTGCCTCTCAATGTTACATCAGCCTTTAACAATATATTCCCAATTTTTCTGTGGCGTTCTCTCTCTCTTTGTTTCTCTGACTTCTCTAGTGCATGAAAGGGACCTGGAATCAGATATCGATGGGGACACTAGTGGAGATGTGAGAAACCTGCTCACTGCTCTTTTACAGGTAAGTGGCCCCATGGTTTCACTCTTGGACTCTTGACATGTAACACAATTCCCTTCCCTTCTTTGGACTGAAATCAAACTCCCTCTGCCTGGCCTCCTCTCTTAACCCTATGCCTCTCTCACTCTCTCACTCTCTCACTCTCTCACACACGTTGGCTGTCTGCCTGCCTGCATTTCCAATGTCCTTTCATTAGTCAAATGGAGGCCAGATACAATATCCTGAGCCAGACAGAAAGGCTACATTTCATCTCACCACAGAAGTCAGTGAAAGCTTTCTGTTCTAGGGCACCAGAGATGAGACTTACGATGTGGATGAGGGTCTGGCTGAAGCAGATGCCACCGCCCTGTTTGAGGTATGGAGAAGTGCATTCAAGAAACCATAATATCAAAAAGTAGATTTACCTGTTTTATTTCAATCATATTTACTATTTAGGCTGGTGAGGGATGTTTTGGGACGGATGAATCCACGTTCAACTTTATCCTGGCCAAAAGAAACTATCTGCAACTTCAGGCCACCTTCAAGGTGTATGAGCAGGTGGGTCCACTGTTAGCAGCCTGTATCTGTTATCAGTCTCCTTCTTTTGTACGCACAGAAGGCTCCATGTGATCTATCCTCTGTACTGCTGTGTATGCTTAGTGTTATGCTAACCTTGTTTCGTTTGTACCAGCTCTCTGGAACGGAAATCCTGGATGCCATTGAGAATGAGGTCTCTGGGACACTGAAGGGCTGCTACATCACACTTGGTGTGTACACAACTTAAAAGCAGTACATTCAACTAGATTAAAAAGTTACTCACTTGAATACGATGTGTCAGGTGCCTTACAAATAGCTATCTTTATTTTGGTTGAGGAAAATCAGTGTGTTTTAAGGAATTTTCTATTTTCAGTGAGGGTTGCTAAGAACCCTCAGCTTTATTTCGCCCGGCGACTGAATGAAGCCATGAAAGGAGCAGGCACTGATGAGGACACCCTCATCCGCATCCTTGTATGCCGCTCTGAGGTAATGTATGGACATGCACTCTGACAGAGTCTTAGGATCGTGTTTTGTTCTATCAAAGACACCAAAAACGTTTGTGACTACTGACTACATTCATAAAATGTATATTAAATACTTTACTTTATGGTCACATTTGTAAACCATGCAAATAATGGGGCTATGTCATCCAAAGAGGCTATGCTAATTTTGCCGACTACCTCGGCAGCAATTGCAAATGCATTATACATGGCTCAGGGAAATCATTAAGAAAATGCCCCTTTTAGACTACCGGACTCGGTTGATTTAATCTAAAAGCAGACAGAGGTCAGCTGAGATGTGTTTTCTGTTCAACAGTACGACCTGGAGACCATTAAAGACATGTACCTGGAGAAGTATGACATGTCCCTGAAGGATGCCATTAAATCTGAGTGTGGTGGAGACTTCAAACGTCTCCTGCTGGCTGTCTGCCATTGAGGGAGGGAGGGAGTGAGAGGGAGGGAGGGAGAGATATAGAGAGGGAGGAGAGATCAGAGTGCCTAAAAGGGGCCGAGGGTGCTGCTGCTCACTCGTGGACAAACTAACGCTACTTACAATCAGTCCTACTGTCCCCAATCATGTGACATTCTCAGATAGGGCAGGGGGTGGAACTGGAGATAGCTCAAATCCAGCTGGTTCTGTTCTCCTTATTTTTGCATTGATGTCTAGGTTCCCTGAGTATACTAAAGTCAGTTGTGTGCATGTGACATGATTCGTTTTGATCTAGAGGGGTGCTAGGACTAGTATAGAGACTTAACATACTATACTTTAGACCAACAATGCATTTTACCATTGGAACATATAGTGGCTCTAGTCCTTGACGTTATCTCTAGATATCAAATTTCCCAACATTCTCTTTGCTGCAGTGAAACTGGTTAAGTGAAGTTCAGTAGGATCAGGTGGTTCAGTGCTTGGTAGGAAGATCAGTCTGCACACAAAAAGGCATTTGTAGGAACTGGGACAGGGTGTTGCTGGAAGATTACAGTAGAGCATTGTAATTGAACTTATCAGACCTATGTCCAATGCAGCATGTACATTTGATAGGATCTGTAGTGCACAGATATGTGGCAGTTTATAAATAATTTCTATTTCAACATGACATTCATTGCTGATTAAACTCCATTGCCCTAGAGCAGTCATAAACAAATCTTTTTGACCCACCTGGTAACTTGTGTACAAATATGTAATGGTTCATATTTTTACCCTTGCATTTTAAATGGGCAGCAAGAAATTTGGTCCATGTTTAATGAGACGCTATATAGATTTGATCGATCCAGTGCCAGTAACTTCCACCCCACTCTCCATCTCCAGTATTAACGAGTGTCTATAAACTGTTAGCTAGGGTATTAAAATATTACCTTTTTATTTATTTAGACGACAATATCATATATTCAATAAATGTGTTTACAGATATAGCCACAAAAAAGGTGTTGGGGAAGGTATTTGAGGCAATGTCAGAAGGTATGTGTTGTCAATATGAATTGTCAATTGTGTGTTGCGTAACAGCGGCTGTATTAACATATTAGGCTTTTGGTCATATTAGAAAGTCCTGTAATCTCAGCTGAATAACTTCAGATACCTGTATTTATAGCAATTTATAATGCTGACTACTGATGTGAATTTAATTCAAGAGAGGAAATGTTAACAAGGTTTAGGCCATGCACACCTGCCCTTATGGAAAGATATGGAATAGGGACCAATATTTGCCTTTGTATCAGCCAAATAATGTGTTTGGTAACAAATAACCACATGACAATTACAGAATAAAATGTATGTTTATTAACATTTTTCTGTGTGTGTGTTTGTCTTTGAACATAAGCCTAATATAATCACATTTTCAATTTTTTTATATAGTACCAGTCAAAAGTTTGGACACATCTACTCATTCAAGGGTTTTTCTTTATTTAAAAAAAAAACTATTTTCTACATTGTAGAATAATAGCAAATACATCAAAACTCAGAAATAACACATATGGAATCATTTGTAACCAAAAAAGTGTTACAAATAAAACATTTTAGATTCTTCAAACTTGGCACCCTTTGTCTTGACAGCTTTGCGCATTGTTGGCATTCTCTCAACCAGCTTCATGAACTCTTGAAGGAGTTCCCATATGCTGAGCACCTGTCGGCTGCTTTTTCTTCACTCTGCGGTCCAACTCATCCCAAACCATCTCAATTGGGTTGAGGTCGGGTGATTATGGAGGCCAGGTCATCTGACACATCACTCCATCACTGTCCTTCTTGGTCAAGTAGCCCTTATGCAGCCTGGAGGTGTGTTTCTTGATCATTGTCCAGCTGAAAGCCAAATGATAGTCCTACTTAGTGCAAACCAGATGGGATGGCGTATTGCTACAGAATGCTGTGTTAGACATGCTGGTTGTGTGCTATGAATTCAAAATAAATCACAATGTCACCAGCAAAGTACCATCACACCTCTTTCATGCTTCACGGTGGGAACCACACATGCGGAGCTCATCTGTTCACCTACTCTGCGTCTCACAAAGACACGGCGGTTGGAAGGAAGAGTGGACCAAAGCGCAGCGTGGAAAGTGTTTGTGATATTTATTTTCAAGAAACACTCAAACAAAAATAACAAATTCAAAAAACGAATGCGAACAGTTCCATCGGGCACAGACACTAAACAGAAAATAACCCCACAAAACCCAAACGGAAAATCACAACTTATATATGATCCCCAATCAGAGACAATGATAGACAGCTGCCTCTGATTGGGAATCACACTCGGCAAAAACAACAAAGAAATAGAAAACAAATATTCCCACCCGAGTCACAACCTGACCTAACCAAACATCGAGAATAAATAAGGCTCTCTAAGGTCAGGGCGTGACAGTACCCACTTCGGTGGCGCCTCCGGTGCAGGGATCGTCGCCGGGACCTCCGGACCGTAGATCGTCGCTGCAAGCTCTTGACTGGGGACCGTTGCTGGAGGCTCCGGACTGGGGACCGTCGCTGGAGGCTCCGTGCCCTGGATTTTCACTGCAGGCTCCGGGCCATGGATCATCACCGGAGGTTCCGGGCCATGGATTATCATTGGAGGCCCCGAGCCATCGATCATCACTACAGGCTCCGGAACATGGATCATCGCTAGAGTCTTCGTACGTGGAGCCGGAACAGGTCTCACCGGACTGAGGAGACGCACTGGAAGCCTGGTTCGTGGAGCTGCCACAGGGCTTACCACGCTGGTGAGACATACTGGAGGCCTGGTACGTGGTACCGGAACAGCTCTCACTGGACTGGGGAGATGCACTAGAAGTCTGGTGCGTGGAGAAGGCACCAGAAACACTGGGCCGTGGAGGCGCACTGTAGGTCTCGAGCGTAGAGCTGGCACAACCCGTCCTGGCTGGATGCCCACTTCCACCCGGCAAATGCGGGGCGCTGGCACAGAGCGCAACAGCCTTTAAACGCTCACTGGAGACACCGTGCGCATCACCGCAAAACACGGTGCCTGACCAGTCACACACTCCCCACGATAAGCATGGGGAGTTGGCTCAGGTCTAAACCCTAACTCCGCCAATCTCCCCGTGCTTCCGTCGTTGAGCTAACTTCGTATAGTTGCCGTTGCACTCTCGCTGCCTCCATCTGCTCCCTTGGACGGCGATGCACTTCTGTTGAGGTAACTTTTCGTATCGTCACCGTTCCGCCTTCGCTGCCTCCATCTGCTCCATTGGATGGCGATACACTCGGCAAAAACAACAAAGGTTTTCCCACCCGAGTCACACCCTGACCTAACCAAACAGAGAATAAATAAGGATCTCTAAGGTCAGGGCGTGACAATAAATCTATCTTCTGTATACCACCCCTACCTTGTCACAACACAACTGATTGGTTCAAACGCATTAAGAAGGAAAGAAATTCCATAAATGAACTTTTAACAAGGCGCATCTGTCAATTGATATGCAACGATGTCATCAAGGCAAAAGGATGGCTACTTTAAAGATTCTCAAATATAAAATATATTTTGATTTGATGAACACTTTTTTGGTTACTACATGATTCCATATGTGTTATTTCATAGTCTTATTTTACAATGTAGAAAATAGTACAAATAAAGAAAACCCCTGGAATTAGTAGGTGTGTCCAAACATTTGACTGGTACTGTGTATATCAAATCAAATCAAATCAAATTTATTTATATAGCCCTTCGTACATCAGCTGATATCTCAAAGTGCTGTACAGAAACCCAGCCTAAAACCCCAAACAGCAAACAATGCAGGTGTAAAAGCACGCATATCATTAGTGTAGACTTGGCAATTTTACACTCAAACTCCCTAGGTGCTCATGTTTGTCATTGTCACAGGTCAAATAGCATTTTTCTGCCATAACCCCATTAAAATGGACATTTGAAATGGTTAAAGTAAGGGTTATGATTAAGGTTAGAGTTAGGTTAAGGGTAGGGATTAAGGTCAGGGTAGGGACGCTCCAAGGATCTTGGATAGCACTATACCCCTTTCCTTGTCTCTGACACCACCACAAAGAGACAGCAGCCCGCGTCACCTCCAATAGTGTATCCGTTAAAAAAACGGTTATATAGCGACCACAAGCGGCTATTCAGGCTAGGCTACTACGAAGGATGCTCTTATCTGCTGAGACGCATGCATTGGACACCTGCATGACGAAACTACTATTTTGGAAAGAAGTAACCTGCAAACTGCCAAACCTCGGTTTGTAGTGTTAAAATATCTAGAAGTAAAAGGTTTTTCAAGACGGTAAGGTCACAAAGGCTCATTAGTGGCTCTATATTGCTGCCTAGTTTGCAGTCATTTGCATCCATCTTGAAAGGTTAATTATCGCGCATAAAGAAATGGTAGCATATTATAATGCGTTGACACAATACAACCAACGGTTTAAAGTCATATCTTTGTGCTAAAACATAGTAATTTTACAGATTTGTTTATATTAAACACGCCTACGTAATGAATATACTGCTATAGTAAGTAAATTATTACTGAAAGATCAAATGCATTGTCCTTTGTACGCAACTTTCAGTTGTAATAATTAACTGTGTAACTAATGAATAGTTAATAATAATGACTCACTGACTGTAATGTAAAAGCCTATATTTTTACTGGTTTTACTACTTTTATGAATTTGAGCATCTGAGTAAATTTGACAAATCTCTAGGTAGGTGTATGGGTAGGCATCTCCATGGAAACCTCAAGCGCGTGTGTGTGTGTGTGCGTGTGCACCAGACACATGCCTGGGGTCAAGGTTAGTGGAGGTTTAAAGTTATTACTCAGAGGGCATTTTATGTGTTATTTTAGAAAGTTATACCAAACAATGCATTGCAACACTGGCCATGCCTTCTTCTTCCCTATCTCCCTCCCAAGTAGAGACTAGCGATGTCCTCTGTGTGGCAACAGGAGCCGATAGTGTACTCCCCCAGTGTAGAGATCGATTCCAGCACCGTGAGGAGGAAGGCCCGGGTGGGTTCCTCACAGCACTGGCTAAAGCAGGAGCATGACCTGGAAGTTGTCAAGTGGGAGAGCATGACCTCTGGGGCAACTAGCGATGTGGAGCAGGACAACACACCCAGCAGTGCTGTATCCAGTAAGAATGCCTTAAGATGACTTTATTACCCATAATCCATGTATTGTCCTAGATCTTCCAGTGGGTTGTGTGTATTCACACACTGGTGGCTGATATGTCCAATAATACTACTGTATTACTACTGTATAATAATACTTTGGTTCATTAATAATACATGTATGGCGTCAGTGTGCAGCTAGCTTCTATTTCTCACTGCTAATGTATCATGTTCCCAGGGGTGAAAGTAGACATAACAAAAATGTTTTATGGGCCTAATCATAGAATTACATATAGAATCCATATGAAATCATATCTGTTACACAGAACACCAAAAGGCAGGCGTCATTAGGCCAGAATGTATGCGTCCACTGCTGTCGTTGCGCATCTTCGTGTCGGCCACTCATCTTTGCCTTGGCAAAATGTTTTTTAAAATGTTGTCGAACCACATCGCATTTTGGAGCGTAGGCTGTACCACCCGTTTTAAAGTCCATTCGCTAACTGTTCATGCCTCTGACATGCAGTAAATATAAAAAGGGGTGTAATAGCCTACAGTTTTCTTTACATTTTTTAAAAATGATTATGATATGCTCATGTTATACCGGTACAGCATACTACCACTATTTATTTTTTAAATTCACCTTATTTTCACCCCTGGGTGTTCCTCCAGCGGCCTCCCAGCCTGAGGGCAGCCTGCCTCCCCGGGTCATGCTGACCATCACCAAGCTGCAGTGCATGCTGGAAGGTAAACAGGAGCGCATTGCTGCCCTGGAGAGACAGGTGGAGGACCTGCAGCAGGACAGGAAGTTCCTCAGGAGCCAGATTGAGAACCTGACCAGCCAGCGCTCTGTCCCAACCTTCACTACCACCGCCACTTCAGCCGCTGAAGGTCAGTGCCCCCAGTCCCGAATGGTGCTGTTGTTACAGTGGACTGGACAGCGGAATCTGTGTGTATTTTTAAATGGGGATTTGTATGTTATCATAAGGACCTAATTCAGTGTTAAATACTTATTTACCTCTATTTTATACTGTATCTCCATATAATGTAAGAAATAAGTGAAAGGTGGGAAATAAAAGCGGATCACTCCGTCTTGTCTCATCACAGCACCTAAAGCGGGGAAGTCACTGTATTCCGAACCCAAACCCCGGAAGAGAGAGAGGGTTGCATCATCCAGCTCTTCCTTCAGTAATGAAAGTGGCTCAGAAATGTCTGTCTCCACCGTTATGTCCGGAGCCTCGAGCGACCACAAGAAGCGGAGACACCACAAGGACAGGAGGAGAGGAAAGAAAGGGAAAGACTACAGCAGGAAGAGAGGTATGCTAAAAAAGGGTTTTCTTATCATGCCTATGAGTACTGTACAAGTTCGCTTTCAGCATCTGATCGGTTTGTACTTTTCCCATTCATTTTTAAAAATCGTTCTGCCCACAAATAATAAACAAATCCATCTGATAGTATTGACTCAGTTAGCCAGCAGCATACCACACTGTATCTCACTGCTGGCTGCACTCTGAAGCTAAGCAGGGTTGGTCCTAGTCGGTCGCTGGATAGAAGACCAGATGCTGCTGGAAGTGGTGTTGTAGGGCCAGTAGGAGGCACTTTTTCCTCTGTTCTAAATAACAATATCCCAGGGCAGTGATTGGGGACATTGCCCTGTGTAGGGTGCCGTCTTTCGGATGGACGTTAAACGGGGGCCCTGAATGTCTGTGGTCACTCAAGATCCTATGGCACTTATCGTAGGGGTGTTAACCCCGGTGTCCTGGCTAAATTCCCAATCTGGCCCTCAGACCATCATGGCCACTTATTCATCCCCAGCTTCCAATTGACTCATTCAACCTCCCCCTTCTTCCCTGTAACTATTCCCCAGTCAACTTACCTTGTAAAAATAGTTATTGTTTGAAAAGTATCAAAACGTCGGGAACTATATTCAACATTTCATCATATAATTGTTATAATAATGTTAGAATTAAATGTTCAGAATATGTTTTTATACTAAAATATTGATTTGAGAGATCAAGCCAAAGCCTTTTAGTGAAATGTAGATGCAAATTAAAGCAGCAACTAAAAAGAGCAATTGGATTGTTTTTGACTGGATCCACGGAGATGCAATACCAATTTTCTTTAAGACAAAAGGGTAAGTTGTCTTCCTCAACATTGAACCATTTTTCAACTCTTCAATCCCCACATTCCAAATCAGTTTTCATACAGTTCAGCACTTCTCGCACAGACATACCATCTTCCCCTTCCTCATTGTCTCTCTCTCTTCTCCTCAGCCACTGGCGTCCAGTACGTGATCCACCGCTACAAACAAGTCCTCTCGGCCTTCATTAAGAAGAAGAGCATGAGTGGCGCTTTCCGTCACTACGGCATCGACAGGAACACTATTGCCAACACGGCGTCCATCGCTGAGCTCTACTTGTCAGCCAAGGAAACCCTGCCGCTGGTGGGGATGTTCCGCCCACGAGAGGAGACCCTGGTGAGCTACGCCCAGAAGTGTGCCCTAGTCATTGAGACTGACGTGGCGTTAGCCAGGAAGATTGAGCAGATGAAAGCCACAGGGGAGCTCCTGCCCATCACTGTGAAAAAGACTAGGGTCATGCACTCTGCTCATCAACAGCTAGGGGGCACTGCCGAGAGCCTGTTAATGGGCTGATGATGTAGCTAGGGGGATTTGAGGGGTGAGTTGGACTGGAAGTGAAGAACAATTGTTTGACAGATTGGAGACATATTTCATTTAAAATTGGGGTCCTGGGTTGATATAATCACATGAGAAGGATTTCTCTGCCTCTCTTTATTTATTGCAATGTAACTATTAGTGTATCTAGAATGCCTTCTTTAAAAGTAATGATTGTTTTTCTATCGTTTTTTGATATCGTATGAATAAAATATTCAACAGGTTTAAGCTGGGACACTTCACACATGTTCCCAGAAGACCATTTCTTTTTGCTTAGGAATTTTCCTCACTCAATAATTGCCATTCATTCATAGTGGTCTGTGCTGAACAAACACGGTACTAAACAAACACAGTACTGAACAAACATGGTACTGAACAGACACGGTAGCAGCTAGCCATAGCCACAGAATGGGGTTTCCCTGTAGCATACATGACTTACACCAGTAGAAGTAGTGACTTTTGTTTGACAGTGTTTTTCCCTGGAAGTATCCCTCTATATTTGACTTAATGTTGATAATAACTCATCTGAAGATTCCATATTGCTGCCCTTTCCCTTGCAGACCCAAGGACAAATAGACAGTAAACTCATTGTGATGGTCAGAAATTACACATAGCTGAATGGTTATCTTTGACGGAGACTAGAAATATGTGATGAGAAACCTCCACCAGATGGCACTGCACTCACTTCAATGGATGTTTACACCACTACTTCTGTAATCCTGAGTACATTTTCCAGGAGTATTTTTCCAAAATGGTGGACACTATGTCTGCTTCCAGAGAGCACTTTGATATTATTTTATTTCTTGCACCTAAGTATTTATTTGGTTTGATATTTTGCAAACCACACAGTTGGTATGTGTATACTGATGCATTTGGAACATGCTGCCATTTTTAGGGCTGTGATTTACACATTGACTTAGCTTAGTAAAATATTGCGCTTTTTAAGTGTTTTAACTCACAACCTTCAGAATTTAGGAGAATAAAATAGAATACCTGATATTAATTGATGGTGTGAACAAGCGTTGAACTACTGCTAGTCCTACCTAGGGATGGGATATCCAATGTACTGTTGTGAATTATAATTGCTAATATGGACAATTCTTCTGTTGACACTGGGCTATATTCACTTTTTGTTTCAAGTTTGTTCACTTATCTCTCAAACTATGATTCTTCAAAACATATTTTACTTCTTTGAATGGTTTGAGAAATAAAGCTTTTAGCAATACTCTTGTGCAGTTTTGAATGTTCTTGGCTGTACCTCCTTGTATTTGTGACATCACATCAACATTATCTCATGACCAATCATTAGAGTTCTACAGTAGAGTACTCAGACCTGTGGGCTTTATTTGTATTTTTTATGTCCACATGTGCAATATCAAGCCCATTCCATACCATCACATGTGCTCACTTGTGTACTAATTTGTTTTCCCACCTTGAGGATAAGTTATGCACTTCATACTTGCTTAAGCTTTTCTGAGTCTTGAAGTGTTCCTTCAATGGGGGGCCATTTTGTTTGTTTGTCCTTTGACCAGAATAATCTGCAGCGCTTGCATGGACAGATTGGGCTGTTCGCTATTAGACATCCTTGGGCAATAGTAAGTGGCAGTGCATAGCCTTGCCATTGCCTACCCCGCTGTTTGCTATTCAATCTGAGTGACAAATGACCAGTGCAAAGCCATTACAGGGCTGCACCCGGGCTGTTTATCTTTGCGCGTGACTCACTGTCACTCTGATTCACACACGGGCCCTCCCTATCTCTCACTCACGTTCCCCTCAGTCCGTGATTCTGTCTGCCCTAAATCACCCCACCCCCTGTTTCACTCGCTGTCTCTCCTCCCAACCCGGTTGTATCAGTCCCAATTTCCTTCATTTTATCTGTCTGTAGGCCTTGTGTTTCTTTCCTCTTCTTTTTATTTTGCCCATTTATTCTCTTGCCCTTTCAACCAATGCTCTTCCTTTTCACCTCTCTTTCTCTCTATTGCTCCCTCCTTCACTAACAATAGAGCTGATTGTGGATGAGGGGCCAGGAGGAGGTGGAGCGGTATTGCTGTGGTCAGCCAGGCGTCTCAGTCGCGCCGGCAAGAGCAAACATCACAGAGAGCCCACACACTATAACCTGAGGTGACAGGTGCATGCTGGTATTGTGGGAGGCACTGGGGAAGGGGCAGGCATACAGCTCGGCCAGTACTCATCTCTCCTCACTTCCTCAGGGACAGAAATGTCACAAATGGCTTCCTCCTCCAGTCAAATATGAGATGTATCCTACGTTTTAGATGGATATTTTCCTAAATTGTATTGGCATATGATCGTAATCACAACCAACAGAAAAAAAGTAATTTAAGACAAGCTATTCATACCATGTTGTAAATGTCTACATGTTTATACCATGTTGTGGATGTCTACATGTTTATTCCATGTTGTAGATGTCTACATGTTTATACCATGTTGTGGATGTCTACATGTTTATTCCATGTTGTAGATGTCTACATGTTTATACCATGTTGTGGATGTCTACATGTTTATACCATGTTGTGGATGTCTACATGTTTATACCATGTTGTGGATGTCTACATGTTTATACCATGTTGTGGATGTCTACATGTTTATACCATGTTGTGGATGTCTACATGTTTATTCCATGTTGTGGATGTCTACATGTTTATTCCATGTTGTGGATGTCTACATGTTTATTCCATGTTTATTCCATGTGGATGTCTACATGTTTATTCCATGTTGTGGATGTCTACATGTTTATTCCATGTTTATTCCATGTTGTAGATGTCTACATGTTTATACCATGTTGTAAATGTCTACATGTTTATTCCATGTTGTAGATGTCTACATGTTTATACCATGTTGTAGATGTCTACATGTTTATTCCATGTTGTGGATGTCTACATGTTTATTCCATGTTGTAGATGTCTACATGTTTATACCATGTTGTAGATGTCTACATGTTTATTCCATGTTGTAGATGTCTACATGTTTATTCCATGTTGTAGATGTCTACATGTTTATTCCATGTTGTGGATGTCTACATGTTTATACCATGTTGTGGATGTCTACATGTTTATACCATGTTGTGGATGTCTACATGTTTATTCCATGTTGTAGATGTCTACATGTTTATTCCATGTTGTAGATGTCTACATGTTTATACCATGTTGTGGATGTCTACATGTTAATTCCATGTTGTAGATGTCTACATGTTTATTCCATGTTGTAGATGTCTACATGTTTATACCATGTTGTAAATGTCTACATGTTTATTCCATGTTGTAGATGTCTACATGTTTATTCCATGTTGTAGATGTCTACATGTTTATTCCATGTTGTAGATGTCTACATGTTTATTCCATGTTGTGGATGTCTACATGTTTATACCATGTTGTGGATGTCTACATGTTTATACCATGTTGTGGATGTCTACATGTTTATTCCATGTTGTAGATGTCTACATGTTTATTCCATGTTGTAGATGTCTACATATTCATACCATATTGTAGATGTGTTTGCAGGTGTTGGTCAATTGACCAGAAACAGGCAAATAAACAACATGTCCACCTGCCGGTCTTTAAGAGTGGCAGCTGTGTATGTGGCAGTAATGACTGGGGGCAATGGAGGAGATCAGTGATGGGTGTCGGCCTAATCGAGCCTGATGCATCCCCTCTCTTCTCTCTGGCTCTCTGACTCACGTTGGTCTGAGTGCAGCTGGGACTTCACTTTGTGGCTGTGTGGTTGTTTGTTTGGTACTTGAATTTTATGGCAGGTGCAATGGCACGGTCTGGGGCCCATGTGCCTGATGAGTGCGATGTTTATATTCCTTCTCTTGTCCAGTTTTGTAACAGACAGACGCCCCACCCCCTTTCTGATCCAAGCTAATGGTTGAATAGAGAGCATTTACATGCACTTGCAAAGGGGAGCTGATAATGACCTCTAAATACCCTCTACCAGATCTGTAGCTGTGGGATCAATTGTTTGGATTTGTTACAATTCCAGCCACATGACAGATCCTATAGTCTTGGTATTTACCAGTTGTTAGTAAATGAGTTAGTAAATGCTTCTAATGGAGAATGGAAGGATTCTAAGACAAAATGTGAGAAAATAAGCTGTTTACACTTCAGCAATTGATTTGGAGCTTTCAAGTAAATAAGAGTTGAATGACACTGCTGCCTTCTACTGTCAGATAGCTTGAGTAACAGCAAAAAAACCCTGTTTCATTATAGTATGTTGTGCTGCAGTGGTTAATACATGGCGTGTAATTGGATACTTAAACATGTTCAGGAGTTTTCAGTATTTCATAGCACATTAAAAGCACACATAATGGGGATGCATGTCAATAAACATAGATACATGTTCCTTTAATTTAAAGGGACAATCCTTAGTTGAAACAATAACAAAGTGGAAACACCCCGCCTCTGTTTTGGTCATTGTTAATAAGAATTTGCTCTTAACTGACTTGCCTAGTTGAATAAAGGTAACATTTAAAACGTTTGGTAAGAGCTGAGGGAGGGGCCTGGAGAAATGTAGCCACTCGCACATTCATGGATGCAAGGACAGACCATCCATGATATCAACATTGTAGT
This sequence comes from Oncorhynchus gorbuscha, assembly GCF_021184085.1. Lineage (NCBI taxonomy): Eukaryota > Metazoa > Chordata > Actinopteri > Salmoniformes > Salmonidae > Oncorhynchus > Oncorhynchus gorbuscha. The sequence goes on along the minus strand of NC_060179.1, from coordinate 26,467,093 downwards.
TTTAACCATGTTTTGAGGCGATACATGTTTTGTTTACATTTACATTGTTTACAAACATTGGAGAGAGAACTAAGCTCATGAGACATTGATAAGTTATATTCTTTAAGAATCAATGGGCATATATCATTAACTTAAGTCCAAATATGGATGTAGCAACTAAGGATTCTAGCTTTAATGGGGTTATTGCAATGTTTACCATCAAAATAGGGTTGGAATTCAAGATTCTTCTAATTACATATGATTTCCATTAGTCTGTATTCAATACTGTGATGGGACACCAGTTCGCTACATTTTCATTTTAAGTACGGTCTTTTAAATTAGATATCAGAAGCACTTTTTGACACTTCAACGCAGCAACATAATACAGTATTTATAGTTTCAGTTATGTTCTTAATTAAAGCCAAGCATTGATTTTTTTTTTCATGCTCTTTAAGAAAAAGAATGAAACGAGAAGTCCAAGCTTGTGGTATTTTGACATATACTGTACCTTAATCAGCTACAGCTACCTAGGACTTTCAACGGAGTTGGTCCTCATAATGGTATTGATTCCTGAATGGTAAAGCAGTCAATGATCTATTATAACCTATGAAAGAGAAGTGAGAGGCTGATAAACCACGGGACAGGACGTTGGTTCTAGTTAGAAATGCATGTCCTACAGTGAAGGCAATGTCAAGAATTGCGATATGAAAGGGACTGTCACTGACTGTACAGCTGGACGTGTTTCCCATATTTTTGGGTAAACTGTGAAAATGTGATAACTGTTCAGTCATGTAGAGTAACATATCACTCTTGCAATGTAGCAAGTATGTTTACAGATCAAATGGCCCTTGGTATGATAAGTTGGTAAAGCAATGATGAAATAGAGCAATGCAAATGCTTCTAGCCCCACCCAGCCATTCTTTGATGGGGTAGCTGCCATTGGTTTTCTATTTTCTCTTGGTGGGTTTCAAAGCTGATAATCTGTTATTTGTCTGACGTGGTCTGTCACCTCTCCATGTCTTTGCAGATGAATTGCCCACAGGATCAACCTTTGACCCCTATGATGTAGCTCCCTGAGCTGAACTGACGTGTCATTTCATCTCCATGTCAGCAGTGGGTTGGAAATGACCATTTAAAGCCACCTGATAGAACGATGAAGCGCCACATCTTTGAGGTAATTTGGGGACTCGAGTTTGACATGTTGTGCCATTGTGCACACCAGATGTCCTCATGTCCATGTTTTGTCATAACTTAATGCTATTCTTAGAGATATGTAAATGCTGAATGTTTCACAAATTTCTCTTGACTGAGTGCGCACAAGTGAATTTGTACATTCTTTTGCATTAGTATTCATTAGGATCATCCTTACATGGACATCTGCTTTGCATATCTGTAAGTCATTGGCCAGGCAATCCACCTTTTGTTTTGCCCTGTGGGCAGCTCTCCGTTGTGAAATCTTAAAATAACCTGCCCACTGCTGAAAGTGGGTCAGAGCACCATGGCGACGTCAATCCAAAACAAAAGGACCATGTGGTGCATTATGGGTATTTACCCCCTTGATGATTGAGGTGGCGTTATAAAGAAAAGGTTAGCGTTGCAAACTAGGCATCATCCTTATCAGTCTTCTCCAGTCAGGGTCACAACATCCTCATTGACCTTTTTGATTCATGGCCAGCCTCTGAATCCGCTCTAGTGAGCACACCACCCTTGGGTAACTGCAGGGTTGCTGTAGTAACTGACTTGGCTATGTGACAACTATTTATCAATGTGGCACTAGAGGGCACTGTTGTATCCAGAAGAATATGCAGTGTTGATTTGATTTGGCCAGACACATAGAGACATACCTGGATGCACAGCCCTACCACAGCCTATTAGATTCTGTCTGAGGGTTTTATGTGGGATATTCAATGTCTGTTTTCATTTGGAACGTGTTGTGCCTACACCTTTAATTATCTTAATGTCTCGAAGACAAACCTAGAAAGATGCAAAGACATTATCACAAAGGAAGGCATTCACACACAGACAAACCTTACAAATGGAATTGTGCACAATTCAAAAAGAAGAACAAGCCTCCCACTTTTAAGGCACTAGCATTTAAATCGCACACATACATTGGTGCTACCAAACCACTCCCCTTCCAGCATCTTGGTATAAAAATTAAAGTGATCAAATACATAGTCATTAATGCAATTTATTTTGCTGATTGAAACGGATGCAAATCTGTAGCCGCTGAATTTTGCCTTAAAGGCAATTTTCTGCCCTCTCGATCATCAAGTCTGGAGGTATTGACATTGCTCATGTGCTTTCCATCTGGCTGTCACTGATAAAAACTTCCAAGGGTCTTCTGGGTAATAGCCTCACCAGCTTAAAAGCGGGGGGCATAATGTATTCTGTGGGAGTAGTGGGCCTTAGCAGGCTGGCTCTGCCTCTTACTCTCACTCTCACTCTCCATCTCGCTCCCTTTCTTTCTCTCTCTGAGAAGCGTCAGGCACAGACAGCAGTTTCAACATGGCTGCAGGGAGGGCCATCTCGCTGCCAGAGAGTCATGATGCGCTCTGAGAGCAATTTTGTCCTGGGAGAAACAAGATGGCTGCTCTCAGATACAACCTTCAGCAATAGAGCTTGGCTAAAGCCTCGTACATAGTGACCACATCATAGCTCCACGTGTGTATTATTGCTCATTGGATGAGTTGACAATCTGTGTTACAGATTGACCGTCCTATGATAGGATCCATGTGATTTGTATGTTGTTGTTTTAGAGAGGCTTGGTGTCATGCCCCTTCACCCTTACCTCTTGCTCTGTCTCCACGGACAGAAAGAAAATATGTAAAGAAACAGTCACCTTTATTTTTAGGGTCACTACCTCCTGTTTACACCCCCAGGTGTCCTCAAACCAGCACAGGTGCCTCATGGGAGATGGTTGCATAAAGATAAAAAGCATGCACACTAGGTTTAAAAGTGTTTTATTTGAGGCCCCAATATGCAGAATGCATGTGGCATCCTATGAACTCTGTTTGACGATAGTATTCAGTGAGTCAGACAGCAACAACAAAGAGCCGTTTCAGAGGCTAGAGAGGGATGTGCTCAGCAGTAGGGGACAGAGAGAAGAAGATTCTACGCAACATACTGTATTAAAGTGGGGCGAAGAAAAGATGGAGAACGCCTCCATTCCCCCATCCATCCTGTTGGCCAGCCATAGAGTGACGTAGAGGCACAAATGCACGTCTGAGGAGAGGAAAAAAGAAAACGCTCAGGGAGCACATAATGCAGAGTGACAGTTTTTGGGAGCCGCACCCCACGTCTGTACGCTTGCCAGACACACACAATACAAATCCGATATGTCACTCGCTCATTTCTTTCTTTTTTTATGTCAGATGTTGGACTGGACCCTGCCAGCTCTGTACCATATTCTCTTTTGTGTTGCGTGACAACAGGGGGATTCAGATCGAGCCCACTAGACCATCTCCCTCTGAGGGAGTTAATGACGGACGAAAAAGGGGGATTTTTTCCCTCTAAATTCTAGCTGCCATTAGTAGCTAATCAGAGCTGTCATATTACCCGGGGAACACAGATAGATGACAGGTTTGGCCGTAACCAAAGGCAACGGTGTGACTGTGATAATGTCGGTGTCCTGGCTGGCACACAATAAGCACACTGAGACAGCCACATGTTTTAGGGTACAGTGTAGCATGTTGGAGGCTTTTGCACTATACTCAAATCAAATCGAAAAATGGTATTTGTCACATGCAACAGCTTAACGTGAAATGCTTACTTACAAGCCCTTAACCAACAATGCAGTTTTTAGTAAATAGAGTTAAGAAAATATTTACTAAATAAACTCAAGTAAATTATTTTTAAAAAGTAACACAAGAAGATTAAATAACAATAACGAGGCTATATACAGGGGGTACCAGTACCCAGTCAATGTGCGGTGTACAGGTTAGTTGAGGTAATTTGTACACGTAGGTAGGGGTAAATTGACTATGCATAGATAATAAACAGTGCGTAGCAGCAGTGTAAAAACAAGGGGGGGGGGTCAATGCCAATAGTCCGGTTGGCCATTTAATTCATTGTTCAGCAGTGTTATGACTTGGGGGTAGAAGCTGTTAAGGAGCCTTTTGGACTTAGACTTCACATCCTGGTAATCCATCTGGCCCCACAGTCTTGCTCACATCGGCTACGGAGAGCGTGATCACACAGTCGTCTGGAACAGCTGGTGCTCTCATGCATGCTTCGGTGTTGCTTGCCTCAAAGTGAGTATAAAATGCATTTAGCCCATCTGGTAGGCTAGTTTCACTGGGCAGCTCACGGCTGGGTTTCATATTGTAGTCCGTAATAGTTTAAAAAGCCCTGCCACATCCGACGAGCGTCAGAGCCGGTGTAGTAGGATTTAATCTGAGTCCTGTGTTGTGACTTTACTTTCATTAATCTAATGACTGTTATTTATCTAACTAACTAACTATGTTTAATTGTTACCCGATTAAATTAATAATGTAACAATTAACTCAATAGAATTTGGGGCACCAGGAGAGCGGTGCCCATCTCCCAAACATCTCTCCTTTACCTATCACATCCATAAACAGTCAACTTAGTAATCATAACCTTGTATCATATCATCATTCTGAACAGTCGTAACCTCCTGCATCTGCAATCTGCAAAAACCCGAGCCTTACTTATGATTCAGTACTACACAAATTGATATAAATGTTTATTTACTAGCTAACTAAATGGTAACACAGGATAAACATACACACTTAATACACTAGGGACAGGTCCCTAGCAGACTGACACAATATGGTGGCTTGTTACAAAAGCAATGGAGTGAGGGGGGGGGCAAAGAGGGACAGAGACATAATACTTTGGTACATTTAGAGACTACTCTCACAGTAATCATATACTTTGCACACAAACCCGCCGCCCACTTTTAGTAAGAGATCATGAATGTATTTATGTGAAATGTCTTGGTTCTTCGTGTATTTCTCTTGGAACCAGGCCTTCTTGGAAAGGGTGTTGGGCCTTTTTGCGTCATTCTTGTAAGGCTTTGATTGTTGTTGTTGTTGTTCTCTTCTGCTGTTGTCCGGTATCCGGTGACTTGTCGTGTAGTCCTGAACAGAACTATGGAGTTTATTCTCCTTCCATTTGCCCTGGAAGATGGTTATTGGAAGATAGGCTAGCCAGCTGTGTTGATGGTTTTCAGTGGGGTGATGAGAGTAGCGTACTATGGGGATTTGAGAAGGGTAGTAGAATGGTCCCACTTAAATGAGCTTTTCTAGATACTTTACTTAGGACAGCTAATCAGACGTACCAGTGATTGTCTGCGGGAGGTGACTTTATCGTCTCTACCTCATGTTGAGATTCAGAGTTCAAACCACTTTGGATGTGAGTTGCAGCTCAACGTCTCTCTGGTCTGATATGTTAATTCTTCACCCATCATTACATACAGTTCTTCAAAAGGGTAGTTCCGTGAGGTTGACACGCTCTCTGACCTCACTCAGGGGGCAGTGACTACTTAGTTGTACAAAGTGAAACAATTCACTGTTATAGAGTGAATTCTTATTCACTCTTATTCACTCTTTCTAAAATCACATCCCTCTCTTAACAAAAACACTTTCATACTTTTTTCATATTTCATTCACAATGCATCGGATGGACACTTCACACATATAGTATGTATACTTTCCAAGTTACAGCATTTTCTTTATAACATTTTTAATGACATCACAAAACAACAACCAAAATTACATTAGTGGTATTTGGGTCGCTCTGACCATTCTCCACATTCTATGTCAGAAATATTGTTCCAGAATTTGCTCTAGAACGTGTCAGAGTTTCGGTGGGAAAATGTCTGTGAAACAAAGGCACATTCCTGCGGTGAACATTGGAGAGAGAGAGAGAGCTGAATGTTCTTGTCCTTGATTTACAACAGGGTGTGAGCTGGTAACCCCCCACCAGCTCCCTTCTCCCCCCCTCTGCGGGCGAGAGGGGGTCTGGCCGAAGTCATCCACTGCAAAGCTGGTCCAACCCATCTGGATCCTCACAGGACAGTTATGACACCTGTATTGAGGCTTTGCCTCTTTAATGGTTCATCAAAGTGTCCGGATTAGTGTCCCGCTCCTTGAAAGCGGCAGCTCCAGCCTTTAGCTTGGTGCGGATGTTGCCTGTATTCCATGGCTTCTGGTTGGGATATGTACGTACGGTCACATTGGGGACAGCGTCGTCTATGCACTTATCGATAAAGCTGGTGACTGAGGTGGTATACTCCAAATCAAATAAAATCTAATTATATTTGTCACATGCGTGGAATACAACAGATGTAAGTAGTCACTAAGTAGTCACTGCCCCCTGAGTAACCTTACAGTGAAATCTTACAGTAAAAATCTTACAAATCTTACAGTAACCTTACAGTGAAATCCTTACTTACAAGCACTTTAACAACAGGGCAGTTTTAGAAAGTATTTATAAATAAATAAAATAAAAATAAACTTAAAAAGCAACAATAAAAGGGGGCACCCACAGGTTAGGGTGGCTGGAGTCTGGCAATTTCTAGGGCCTTCCTAGAATAGACAACTGTCTATTCGGGGCACTCAATACAGAATCCTATATGTTTGTTCCACTGTTTACCCACGGAAAAAACACATGCATGTGATCTTATGTGACGTTAATATGATAACAACATGTGACAACCTTTAAAAACAACATGTGACAACATGCAAAAACAACATGTGACAACATGCAAAACCAACATGTGACAACATGTAAAAACAACATGTGTCAACATGTAAAAACAACATGTGACAACATTTAAAAACAACATGTGACAACATGTAAAAACAACATTTGACAACATGTAAAAACAACATGTGACAACATGCAAAAACAACATGTGACAACATGTAAAAACAACATGTGATAACATTTGAATGTTTTTCACATTTTAATTATTTTTTCTTCCACATGGGAGAGTTAGATTTTCACATGTGAACAACTCCCCTCACATGTCTCCTTTGTTTTCACGTGAACATTTCAGCTGCTATTTCACGTGTCTTTTTGTAAGGGAAGTCAATAAATGGTATGGGGGTTTTAAGGTAAGTGGTTCACTGTTCAGCTAAAATAGTGTAAACATCTATAATCAATATGATATTATTTAATTTTTTTAACCTTTATTTTACTAGGCAAGTCAGTTAAGAACAAATCCTTATTTTCAATAACGGCCTAGGAACAGTGGGTTAACTGCCTGTTCAGGGGCAGAATGACAGATTTCTACCTTGTCAGCTCAAGGATTCAAACTTGCAACTTTTCAGTTACTAGTCCAATGCTCTAACCACTAGGCTACCTTGCCACTTAGTGCTGACTTTTCAATATGACCCTATCTGGGATTTAAACCCACAACCTCTGGATTTGGGGTTTGCTGATCTTTCTGCTGTGCCACAAAGTCTGTAGCCTTCTCAGAAATCCCCATACAGATTCATTAACTACAATACATCTCTGCAAAAGAGTGACGTCTGCACTGCAATTTTTAGTTAATCAGTTAATCTGACTATTCTCTCACCATTTTTTGTGTTCTTATTTCAGCAATTTGAGGATTTCTGTTTAGTTGTCTAATGTTGGTAGGGAATATTATTCTGTTTTTATGTTACTCCTGAATCACTATGATAAATATAATAGTTTTTCTTGAGTGTATTTTCAACAAAGCTGAGAAAGCTGAGAATACAGGTGAAATCAGTTATCATGGTGGTGTATCAGGAACATGGGAATGCCATAAATCAAGAGGTTGTAGTTCAAATCCTAGGTGAGGACATGTTGAATACTAATTACTGTATAAACATACACAATGTAGTCATGTTTGTCAAATATGTTAATTGAAAACGTTTAGTTTGCAGTGTTCCAAACCACATGTGAAAAGTTATGTGAAAATCCACGTGAAATATCATCACATGTAAAGAGTTCCAAGACCACATGGTTTCACATGGGAAATTTCACGTGTGAAGGACAATTTTACCCGTGCCAAAATGTTTTTCCACATGTGAAATCATGTGGGTTTTCCATAAGGCTATATTCTATGCTAAAACATGGAATTTCAATGCTATACAGTGTTGTCCTAGGTCAAGAGTAATTGGTACCAAAATAGTTTAATTTATGGTGCAAACCCTTACACCAACCATGCTTACTGATGCATGCGGCATATGATATTCTACAGGCCAAAGAACACACATGCACACACACATACACACTCTCACACAAACACACACACACTCAAGGGGAGGGCACTGCAAGTCTATAGAACTTTTATGCAACTGAGGAGGGCAAAAATGTCTCTATGAGTCATTGAATTACATTTTTGAGGGCCTCTAGCTACCACATCAAGTAGACCTCTAGTTGTGTTTATGTGGGATGGGAGAGGAGAGGAGTGGGCAGAGGATATCAACGACGGTTCTGTATCTGTAGTCCTCATTATGTGATTCATGTACTGAATGATTCAGCAGCATTGGGTTTGTTTACACCCACAGAGCTTTTCAGTCTTAGGGACCAAAGATAGTGACAGTGGTTGTATCAAATCAAATCAAATTGTATTTGTCACATGCGCCAAATACAACAGGTGTATTACAGTGAAATGTTTACTTACAAAGCCCTTAACCAACAGTGCAGTTTGAAGAAAAATACACAAAAAATAAAAGAAAACAAACAAATAATTAAACAGCAGCAGTAAAATAACAATAGCGAGGCTGTATACAGGGGGTACCGGCAGTCAATGTGCGGGGGCACCGGTTAGTCGATGTAATTGAGGTAATATGTACATGTAGGTAGAGTTATTAAAGTGACTATGCATACATAATAACAAAGAGTGGCAGCAGTGTAAAATGCAAATAGTCTAGATAGCCATTCGATTAGATGTTCAGCCGTCTTTTGTCTTGGGGGGTAGAAGCTGTTTAGAAACCTCTTGAACCTAGACTTGGTGCTCTGGTACCACTGTAGTCCTTATACTACCCTCTGTAGTGTTTTGTGGTCGTTGTCAAACTAGGCAGTGATGCAACCCGTCAGGATGCACTCGATGGTGCAGTTGTAGAACCTTTTGAGGATCTGAGGACCCATGACAAATCTTTTCACTCTCCTGAGGTGGAATAGGTTTTGTCGTGCCCTCTTCATGACTGTTTTGTTGTGCTTGGACCATGTTAGTTTGTTGGTGTTGTGGATGCCAAGGAACTTGAAGCTCTCAACCTGCTCCACTACAATCCCGTTTATGAGAATGGTCCTCCTTTTCCTGTAGTCCACAAACATCTCCTTTGTCTTGATCACGTTGAGGGAGAAGTTGTTGTCCTTGCACCACACGGTCAGGTCCCTGATCTCCTCCCTTTAGGCAAACTTAATGATGGTGATGGAGTTGTGCCTGGCCATGCAGTCATGAGTGAACAGGGAGTACAGGAGGGGACTGAGCACGCACCCCTGAGGGGCCAAAATGTTGAGGATCTGCGTGGTGGGTGTGTTGTTACCTACCCATACCACCTGGGGCAGCCCATGAGGAAGTCCACGATCCAGTTGCAGAGAGAGGTGTTTAGTCCCAGGGTGCTTAGGTTAGGGATTTGAGGGCACTATGGTGTTCTCACATAGGTGTTCCTTTTGTCTGGATGTGTTCCTTTTGAGGGCAGTGTAGAGTTCAATAGAGTTTGCATCATCTGTGAATCTGTTGGTGCTCTATGCAAATTGGAGTGGGTCTAGGGTTTCTGGGATAATGGTGTTGATGGTGTTGATGTGAGCCATGACAAGCCTTTCAAAGCACTTCATCGCTACAGACGTGAGTGCTATGGGTCGGTAGTCCTTTAGGCAGGTTATCTTAGTGTTCTCGTGTCACTGGGCAGCTCTCGGCTGTGCTTCCATTTGTAGTCTGTAATAGTTTGAAAGCCCTTCCACACCTGTCGAGCATCAGAGCCGGTGTAGTACAATTCGATCTTAGTCCTGTATTGACGCTTTGCCTGTTTGATGGTTTGTCGGAGGGCATAACGGGATTTCTTATAAGCTTCCGGGTTAGATTCCCACTCCTTGAAAGTAGCAGCTCTAGTCTTTAGCTCAGTGCGGCTGTTGCCTGTAATCCATGGCTTCTGGTTAGGGTATGTACGTACAGTCACTGAGGGGACGACGTCGTCGATGCACTTATTGATGAAGCCAGTGACTGATGTGGTGTATTCCTCAATGTCATCGTAAGAATCCAGGAACATTTTCCAGTCTGTGCTAGCAAAACAGTCCTGTAGCTTAGCATCTGCTTCATCTGACCACTTTTTTATTGCCCGAGTCACTGGTGTTTCCAGCTTTAATTTTCGCTTGTAAGCAGGAATCAGGGAGATATAGTTATGGTCTGATTTTCCAAATGGAGGGCGAGCTTTGTATGCGTCTCTGTGTGTGGAGTAAAGATGAAATTGTTGCATTTTCCATTTATATTTTTGTACAGTGTATGTTTAAGATGTGCATTCTCCATTGCGCCATATTAAATTATATTTTTACCTAAAGGCTTTTAAGTTCATTAACCATAACCAACAAACTGAATTAACTAGCTAAATACTGTGCGTCCCTCTTATTACATTTTAGACATTAAGCAGACGCTCTTATCCAGAGTGACTAGGGTTAGGTTCCTTGCTTAAGGGCACATCGACAGACTTTCCACCTAGTCGTCTCAGGAATTCGAACTAGCAACCTTTTGGTTACTGGCCCAACGGGATTAACCGTTAGGCTACCTTCCGCCCTTTCTTAGCTTATACTACAGGCTCCAGCAGTGGGCGAAAAGACGCTTCCAATTACACAGAAAGGGAGCAGTTTCAAGGTTACCTGTCAGGGAATCAAGCTTATTTACATCTTATGTAAGATGTCACACTAGTAGTTTGGTCTCAATGAAAGTGGGCCACCGTTAGTGTCAAGTAGTTTGTGGCTTCAGCTCACTCTTAGATCCTTTGGCATAGCGGTATTGTTATGCAGGTGAATGAGGACCCAAAAGCGACTTGGCGAAAACAGAGTCTTTAATCCAGTAAAGTAAAAATACAATCAAATAAAACAATTTCCACTCGTAATGACGAGAACCGACTGGAGACTTGATCTTGAACTGCAGGTTGCCTCGGGAAGGCACTTGAACTTAGCAGACTCAGACACCTGCTCACCACGCAGCATCTGAGGGAAACACGACACGACAGGGCGATACACAAACACAGCACGGTGAACAATAGACAAGGATCCGACAGGACAGGAACGGAAAACAAGGGAAGAAATAGGGACTCTAATCAGGGGAAAAGATAAGGAATAGGTGTGGGAAGACTAAATGATTGATTAGGGGAATAGGAACAGCTGGGAGCAGGAACGGAACGATAGAGAGAAGAGAGAGAGGAAGGGAGAGAGAAAAAGGGGAACGAACCTAAAAAGACCAGCAGGGGGAAAACGAACAGAAGGAAAAGCAAAATGACAAGATGATATAAGACAAAACATGACAGTACCCCCCCACTCACCGAGCGCCTCCTGGCGCTCTCGAGGAGGAACACTGGCGGCAACGGAGGAAATCATAGATCACAAACGGTCCAGCACGTCCCGAGAAAGAACCCAACTCCTCTCCTCAGGACCGTAACGAAAAACGATAAAAAGGGAAACTAGGGTACTACTCTAAAAAAAAAATGAGACACGGGTAGAGAACTGAAAGCTTTAGAGCAAACAGGACCAAACAGGCCAGGAGAGTAACAACTAGGGACAGACTGAGACACAGCAAGGGCAGGAACAAGAACAGGAGAGATGCGATGGCAGGGAACAGACTGAGACCCAGCAAGACCAGGAGCAGAAGCAGAAAAAAAATTACCAGACTTCTTCTGCGCGCAGTCTGAACACGCAGCCACGAAACGGCGCGTGTCACGCTCCTGAGTAGACCACCAAAACCGCTGGCGAATAGAAGCAAGCGTACCCCGAACGCCGGGATGGCCAGCTAACTTGGCAGAGTGAGCCCACTGAAGAACAGCCAGACGAGTAGAAACAGGAACGAAAAGAAGGTTACTAGGACAAGCGCGTGGCGACGCAGTGTGCGTGAGTGCTTGCTTAACCTGTCTCTCAATTCCCCAGACAGTCAACCCGACAACACGCCCAACAGGAAGGATCCCCTCGGGATCGGTAGAAGCCACAGAAGAACTAAAGAGACGGGATAAAGCATGAGGCTTGGTGTTCTTAGTACCCGGGCAATAAGAAATAACGAACTCGAAACGAGCGAAAAACAACGCCCAACGAGCATGACGCGCATTCAGTCGTTTGGCAGAACGGATGTACTCAAGGTTCTTTTGGTCAGTCCAAACGACAAAAGGAACGTCGCCCCCTCCAACCACTGTCGCCATTTGCCTAGGGCTAAACGGATGGCGAGCAGTTCGCGGTTAGCCACATCATAGTTACGTTCCGACGGTGACAGGCGATGAGAAAAATACGCACAAGGGTGGACCCCATCGTCAGTATCGGAGCGCTGGGACAGAATGGCTCCCACGCCCACCCCGACGCGTCAACCTCAACAATAAACTGTTTAGTGACGTCAGGTGCAACAAGGATAGGAGCGGATGCAAAACGCTTCTTAAAGAGATCAGAACAACAATCATACGACCGGTGAGGAGGAAGGGAGTTGGTTCTGGACCGACTGAAGACCGTGCGCAGATCATGATATTCCTCCGGCACTCCTGTCAAATCACCAGGCTCCTCCTGAGAAGAGGGGACAGAACAAACAGGAGAAATAGCAGACATTAAACACTTCACATGACAAGAAACGTTCCAGGAAAGGATAGAATTACTAGACCAATCAAAAGATGGATTATGACACACTAGCCAGGGATGACCCAAAACAACAGGTGTAAAAGGTGAACAAAAAATCAAAAAAGAAATGGTCTCACTATGGTTACCAGATACAGTGAGGGTTAAAGGTAGTGTTTCACATAATATACTGGGGAGAGGACTACCATCCAAGGCAAACATGACCGTGGGCTCCCCTAACTGTCTGAGAGGAATGTCATGTTCCCGCGCCCAGGCTTCGTCCATAAAACAGCCCTCTGCCCCAGAGTCTATTAATGCACTGCAGGAAGCTGCCGATCCGGTCCAGCGTAGATGGACCGGTAAAGTTGTACATGTACTTGACTGAGAGGACCGTCTAGTAGCGCTTATCAGTCGCCCTCCGCTTACTGATGAGCTCTGGCCTTTAACTGGACATGAAATGACAAAATGACCAGCGGAACCGCAATAGAGACAGAGGCGGTTGGTGATTCTCCGTTCCCTCTCCTTAGTCGAGATGCGAATACCCCCCAGCTGCATGGGCTCAACACCTGAGTCAGTGGGGAAAGACGGTAGTGTCGGAGAGAGGGGAGACACAGTTAACGCGAGCTCTCTTCTATGAGCTCGGTGACGAAGATCTACCCGTCGTTCAATGCGAATAGCGAGTTCAATCAAAGAATCCACGCTGGATGGAACCTCCCGAGAGAGAATCTCATCCTTAACCTTAGCGTGGAGTCCCTCCAGAAAACGAGCGAGCAACGCCTGCTCGTTCCAGTTACTGGAGGCAGCAAGAGTGCGAAACTCTATAGAGTAATCCGTTATGGATCGATTACCTTGACATAGGGAAGACAGGGACCAGGAAGCTTCTTTCCCAAAAACTGAGCGATCAAAAACCCTTATCATCTCCTCTTTAAAGTTCAGATAATTGTTAGTACACTCAGCGCTTGCCTCCCAGATAGCTGTGCCCCACTGCCGAGCCCGACCAGTAAGGAGTGATATGACGTAGGCAATCCGAGCTCTCTCTCTAGAGTATGTGTTGGGTTGGAGAGAGAACACGATATCACACTGGGTGAGAAAGGAGCGGCACTCAGTGGGCTGCCCAGAATAACATGAATAACCCTAGGTTCCGGAGGCTCGGAAGAACCGGAAGTAGCTGGTGACACGAGACGAAGACTCTGATACTGTCCTGAGAGGTCGGAGACCTGAGCGGCCAGGGTCTCAACGGCATGCCGAGCAGCAGACAATTCCTGCTCGTGTCTGCCGAGCATCGCTCCCTGGAACTCGAGAGTAGAGTAGAGAGAATCCATAGTCGCTGGGTCCATTCTTGGTCGGATCCTTCTGATATGCAGGTGAATGAGGACCCAAAAGCGACTTGGCGAAAACAGAGTCTTTAATCCAGTAAAGTAAAAATACAATCAAATAAAACAATTTCCACTCGTAATGACGAGAACCGACTGGAGACTTGATCTTGAACTGCAGGTTGCCTCGGGAAGGCACTTGAACTTAGCAGACTCAGACACCTGCTCACCACGCAGCATCTGAGGGAAACACGACACGACAGGGCGATACACAAACACAGCACGGTGAACAATAGACAAGGATCCGACAGGACAGGAACGGAAAACAAGGGAAGAAATAGGGACTCTAATCAGGGGAAAAGATAAGGAACAGGTGTGGGAAGACTAAATGATTGATTAGGGGAATAGGAACAGCTGGGAGCAGGAACGGAACGATAGAGAGAAGAGAGAGAGGAAGGGAGAGAGAAAAAGGGGAACGAACCTAAAAAGACCAGCAGGGGGAAAACGAACAGAAGGAAAAGCAAAATGACAAGATGATATAAGACAAAACATGACAGGTATGTTCTTTTGATGCCTTGGTTAAGCGCAATACATTTTGTGACAATATTATCATAATTTGCCAATAATTATATAACTAACAAACTGAAATATTTAGGTAAATACTGTGTTTCCCTGTCTTATCTCATTGTACACTGCAGTTTTGAAAGTGAGTTTTCCCTATAATACAGGCTACTAATAACAGTTATAATAATTAGGACTAGATTCAATCAAATCCGTGCTTCCTGACACCCTCATACTGAGAGAGCTGTCAAATCCACAAGTGGCACCCGGTTTTGTACCTATCGCAGACATTGCCATTGGATGCACCGAGTCGCATTAGTAGAAATCCCATCCAGCCATGTTACAAGTTTGAACACTGGCATGTGTGATGTAATCTATACCTCGATGAGGCTGAATATAAATCCTAATAATTTTGTTAAACTGAAAATGATTGATAATTATCATTAAGTGTCATTATTTATATATAGCATACGTTTTCTCGTTCTGAACTTTAAACGCAGGTGCAACAGGTGTGGCTTCGTGACAATGACCACAAGAGCAGCCATTGAAAGCTCTAATGCAGTTACACTTCCAACACCACCAAAACACCAGCTATGCGCGTGTCGGCTAGCGCGGGTTAACACTAGATCTGATTGAATCTTGGCCTTAATAGCAAATTAGTTTATGGAAATAAATATGGTTTTGTGATTCTTTGTTGTATTAGCATAAATATGGATACGTGAGGTCTAAATTAGGTTAAACACTACCCCCATCTCTACAGTATTCATACTTCACAGCATTATTCTATGGCTGGCCATCATAAATTGAACTTCATATGACACGGCTATGATAGCCTTATGACGACGTTGTTGAGAATAGTGTGCACCAATACACTCCACGTCTCTGTTTATAAGTGGCTCATCTTTGCTGGGTTAGTCATTACTCAATAGCTTTCCACAATAATGGCCAGGCAGGCGGTGATGTCAGCGCTGGAGCAGTCAGACATTCCGACCACGTACCTGTGACCACAACGACCTCATCAGAGGCTTCATTTCAATCAACCTTCCGATGCAATGCAGACGAGCACCAGCTATTCAGCCGTCCACAATCCAGCATATCTCAGTGGCATCCATTACTGTGGCTGTGTTCTAACGTTGAAATGCATACACCGTAAACCCCAAGGCATTTTCCACTCAAATACTTCCAGTAAATGGAACTCAAAGTCAATGAAAAGTCATTCTTACTTAAAATGTTTATGGTGCTGTCTCAAAACTAAATGAGAAGTCACATCAATTCTATTTTTTTAGTTATGATAACAAATTAACTTTTTCCCCAGCATGTTCTACTGCAAGTAGATGTTTTGGAATTGTTTTCAATATCTGTGTTTTTGCATGTACATTGAGTGATTGATTGATCAATCTAAATGCTACACAAAGATAAATAACATAAATGTTTCTAAAACTAATCCAAACATTTAGTTAGATTGTTCTTACAAAGTAGTGCAATGCTTGTTCCAATTTAAATGGCTTAAGAAGTCTCCTCACACGGTTCCTAACCCTGGCAGTCATTATGAATGCAGGGTGCAGGTGAATACAAATTTCAACTGTTGGATATCCTAACTTTGGCTGGGTTCCAGTATTACACATCACTTTGCAAGCCAGGATAATGTGACTTTCAGGTAGAGTTGCACATTTCTGATTCATTTCCCAGGTTATCCAGAAATCCCAGTTGGAAGATTTTTTGAAAATGTGGGAATTTTTGGGGAAATTATCAACATTTTGCAAACCTACATGCAGGCCTGATGTGGTCTGTAAACCATGAGTTTCAGGCCGTTGTATTAATGTAAAACTAGGCCTCAAAATAAGGCCTCATGAGATATGTAATGTTTTGTCATAAATACATTTATCATAATGATAACATTCGCCTAGGAACTCAGGGAACGAATTCAACAACCATTTCACTAACAGATACAGTCAAGGGTGGTAACGCTACAATTTACTCGCAAAGGCCATGCACACTGGGAAATTATATTAGCGGCATGGCTTACTCAAAATGTTCAAGCTGATAAAACTCAAATCTGGACCCCCTACAGGGTCATATTGACTCTATCGGTTTGAGTAATGACTACAAAATCACTTTAAGTAACTGTACCCAAATATATATTTATATATAATATATTAAGTGCAACAGGTTTTCTCAGTGTAGGTGATCACTGATTAGACATGATTGGATAGGTTAATGCAGGTGTTCCACCAAATGGGTGGGATTACTTCAGTAGTGGCACAGACAGAATGTGCCATTATAGAGCGTTCTCTTAAAGTTGCAATACGTGGGTTTGCTGCTTCGCTTTGAAGGTTGATTGGTAGGTCATCACATTAAAACTGGAATTGCCCCAAAGAGGTCAGGGGGTATAGATAGATAGATAGATAGATAGATAGATAGATAGATTTGTTTGACAGTTTCTAACACAATACAACCGAACATGTGGATAATGCACTTACAATCATCAATGATGATACAAAAAGTTTGAAAGTATTTCCATTGTGGTCCTCTTAAATAAATGTTTAAAAAATGAACAAATATTAACATAGTATTTCTAGGCTACACATTAGAGCTAGCCTACGAGCCATACTTTGTTTACACATACACTACCGTTCAAAAGTTTGGGTTCGCTTAGAAATGTCCTTGTTTTTAAAAGAAAAGCAAATTTTTTGTCCATTAAAATAACATCAAATTGATCAGAAATACAGTGTAGACATGGTTAATGTTGTAATGACTATTGTAGCTGGAAACGGCTGATTTTTATTGAATATCTACATAGGCGTACAGAGACCCATTATCAGCAACCATCACCCATGTGTTCCAATGGCACGTTGTGTTAGCTAATCCAAGTTTATAATTTTAAATGGCTAATTGATCAATTGATTGATTGATTGATTTTGCAATTATGTTAGCACAGCTGAAAACTGTTGTCCTGATTTAAGAAGCAATAAAACTGGCCTTCTTTAGATGAGTTGAGTATCTGGAGCATCAGCATTTGTGGGTTCGATTACAGACTCAAAATGACCAGAAACAAAGAACTTTCTTCTGAAACATGTCAGTCTATTCTTGTTCTGAGAAAGTAAGGCTATTCCATGCGAGAAATTTCCAAGAAACTGAGGATCTCACACAATGCTGTGTACTACTGCTTTCACAGAACAGCACAAACTGTCGCTAACCAGAATAGAAAGAGTAGTGGGAGGCCCCAGTTCACAACTGAGCAAGAGGACAAGTACATTAGAGTGTCTAGTTTGAGAAACAGATGCCTCACAAGTCCTCAACTGGCAGGTTCATTAAATAGTAACCGCAAACACCAGTCTCAACATCAACAGTGGAGAGGCGACTCCGGGATGCTGGCACAGGAGTGATGGTTGCTGATAATGGGCCTCTGTACTCCTATGTAGATATTCCATAAAAAATCTGCCATTTCTAGCTACAATAGTCATTTACAACATTAACAATGTCTACACTGTATTTCTGATCAATTTTATGTTATTTTAATGGTTAGAAAATGTGCTTTTCTTAAAAAAAAAAGAAGACATCACTAAGTGTCCGCAAACTTTTGAACGGTAGTGTATAAAGAATAATTAAACAAAGGACAGGACGACATTGTCATAGCCTAGAGCATTACACACAGATACAAAGAAAAAAATCATATTGTCCGATTATTAGACTGCTTTTGATCGACATGGCTTTGAGTTGCTGTGGTAGTTTGTTCCACTCAACAGGACCGGTGTATAAAAAGGTGTTCTTACCAGATAGACTCTTCATTTTAAAACAGGCATTATCAGAGTCTCTTGCTCTGCTGTTTTATTGGTAGACATCTCTAAAATAAGTAAAATTATTCGATAGGTACCTAGGGGCTGAGTCAGTAGTAATTCTATGGACCACAGCAACTTGAATTAAAATGATTGTT
Source organism: Oncorhynchus gorbuscha (assembly GCF_021184085.1). Classification (NCBI taxonomy): domain Eukaryota; kingdom Metazoa; phylum Chordata; class Actinopteri; order Salmoniformes; family Salmonidae; genus Oncorhynchus; species Oncorhynchus gorbuscha. The sequence continues at coordinate 26,448,559 of NC_060179.1, read as the reverse complement.
TTCTCTACTGATAGCCAGCCTAGCTGATTAAAATGCTCGACCTCCAGATGTCACGGATCCCTCCAGAACTTTCATTACGAACACCTGTCCCCTATTGCCACTGATTAGTACTTGTATAAGTGTGCCCTTTGGTTTCCATTGGGCTGTCGATTATTGTTACTATGTCCGTTGGTGCGTGTGAGTACCTGTGCTGTGTGTTTTGGGTTTTTGAGCCATTGTGGATTGCGTAGATGATTACAGGTCTCGTCCTGTGCGTTAATCATTGTGCACGTGTGTATTTATTCAAAGTACTCCTCGCTCTTTTGTTTGGGTTTCAACCCTGTGTTTTTGTTACGTGTTTGCTTGTTCTTCGTCCCCGTGCCCGTAATTTGGGGTGTAATAAAAAAAAATATTACGCATTCCTGTGTCTGTCTCTTCTACTGAGGCGTTGTTCTTACGGGACACCAGTAGAGCAGAGTCCTCCACATGCAAACACTAATTATGAGAGCAGACTGATTTCATATTGTAGGAAGAGAAGTGGGCCAAGGATGCTCCCCTGCGGGACCCCACAGCTAATATCCTTTGCACTAGAATGTTTCCCATTAACATCCACCTTTTGGTGTATACCTCAATGGCCATGGCCCTGCTAATAAAACCAAGGGCTTTAAACTTGTAGAGCATGATACTATGATCAACCATGTCACATGCCTTCTGCAGATCCAGCATTACCATTCCACAGAAATGTCTCCGGGTCAACTTCTTTGCTGATAATGTCAGTTAAAAACAATAGACGTGTGAGTTGAGTGGGATTTTTTAAAACCAGACTGTAGTTTGTAGAAAATATTATTCTTGCTAGTATTTTCTTCGATCTGTTAATAAATTACTTTTTCCCCAGCACTTTAGACAGCACACTCAAAACGGATACAGGTCTATAGTTGCCCTTGTCTTTTTTTCTGCCCTTCTTGTGGATAGGGATTACTGTAGCGTGTTTCATATCCGTATAGATGTTGATTAAATGGGTGACACAAGGGGGCAATAAATTCAGCAACCATCTCTCAGAAACCTGGCAGCAAAATTTTCGAGGCTTTAAGCTTTGGAGCAGGGTTCAGACAGTCTCTTGACAAATCAGCCTGAGACTCTGCTGTAAAGGAAAAGGCATCGAATTGTACATCCATATTGGAGTAATAACCTAAGACCTGACCCTCCCCATAGTCTCGACTACAACCAGGTAGCTTCTCAACCAGATTTGAGGCAACTGTTGTGAAAAAGGTATTGAGATTGTCAGCTACCACTTCTTTGTCAAACGTGATTTCTCCATTGACCTCAAAACCCAAGCTTTTGCTATTTGTTTTCTGTTCCTCACCATATCCCAACAGTTTTAGTGACTGCCACAAATTCCTAGGATTATTCCTACCCTCACTGATTTTGAATCATCTTCAATGATCTGATTAGATTTGTTCCTTAGGGTTCTGTGTCTAGTGTATCTTCCTCTTAGGTTCTGTTATATTCTAAAAATGGAGTATTTAATGGCCTCAAGGATTTCCTGATTCATCCAAGGTTCAGGTCTTTGTTTAATTATGTAGGATTTCCATAGAGCCACTATATCCACAATGCTTAAAAATACAGTTAAAACAGTCCCATGCTTTATCCATATATAGACATGTAAGTACCGGGTTCCAATTAACTTTCCTCAAGTGATCAATAAATGCATCTTTGCAATAATGTTTCAGAGCTCGCACAGTTATTGTGTTGTGACAGTTAAACGACTTTTTCTGAACATTTCTTGTGTAGTAAATCATTGAATGGTAACTAATTCCAGAGGGAACAACACCACGTAGATCAACAAAAATCTTAGATCAAATCAATGAGTTACGTAATCCAGTGGGCTCTTTTATCAGTTGATGCAAAACAAACACCCTGCACAATTGAATGAGGATCGGTTGATTGATTCAAAGTCAAGCCACACACACACACACACACACACACACACACACACACACACACACACACACACACACACACACACACACACACACACACACACACACACACACACACACACACACACACACACACACACACACACACACACACACACACACACACGCACAGACGTGATGTGTGTCAATCAATGTCTCTACAAATCTAGCAACCTTTACATTGTTATTTGTCCTTCAGACCAATGTGTCACAAACCCCAGCTGAACTTACACTTTATTGCCCCAAAGAGGCCAATTCAAATAGATTGGAGTACACTTAACACTTTTTCGGGGTGTGAATAGATTATTTTTTGAACTTTTTTTTATGTTGCAAAAAACTAAAATGTCTGCTGTTTAAATTACAAAACAATGTAATCTGCTATGCCTTCTCTGCTGCAATGTAAAGCAAGGTCACAACAGATTTGTTTTGGTTGACATTGCTTGGTTATATTTCTATGCATAAAGCTGTTGTTTTTCCCTTACCATTAAAGGCACAAGCAGCTATTTCACGCCATATGGCACATGAAAATATCAATTATTCAAATGAAAGCTAAGTTTAGTGTGTAGGCAAGAGACTGGGCTGAACAAAAGCACAGATATCTCCCATCAAAGGCACTTCATTCTCAATGGGATAAAACCAGCCATACAGTTCTGAATCACAACACAGTGCTACTTTCTAAAATGTAACATACATGTCAGATGACAGCCGCGTCAACTTCTGGTAAGATTCTCACTCTTGTTCATCACATGCATGCAAACCAGTCTTTATAATTGTCAGAAATATCCTTATATGTTTCTTACTGGAGTAGCTATGCTATGTTATAGTATTTGTTTTGTCTGTTGCTTAATTTGTGTATTGACATAAGGCATTGTATTTTGTACCCTAATTTAGAAGTTGTAATCTTCATTCTACCAGAGCAACTTCATTAGCCTTCCATTAGCCCCCTTCCCCCTCCCCACCAATGTGTGATCAAATATCTGTTTTTTTGTAATTCAGTCCGGTACCTTTGACCAAACCCTTGACCCACCTCTTATGGAGTTGCTTTTGATTCGCTGTCACAGAGGGGGAAATGGCTTGGATCAAACACCTGCTTCAGCATCGATCCTATTTGCACGTTTACGGAGCAATGATAATGGCTTCTATGTAAATCGAAGAGACTCCAGCTGATTGCAGAGAGAAACAGAAAGATAGAGAGATGGTGGTGTAATCATGTGGCTATGTATTATCTGCTGGGTGAGTGTAATGAAACACGCTACTGGAGCAAGGACAATGTTTCTTTCAGCGATTGGAATCATTGATGTACTTAACAACACTCAGACAAAACTGAAAATCAAAATGCCATCTGAATGAATCACTTAAAAAATGTACACTACTGTTCAAAATAAATTTCCTTGTTTGTCCATTAAAATAACAAAAATTGATCAGAAATATGGTGTAGACATTGTTAATGTTGTAAATTATTATTGTAGCTGGAAATGGCTGATTTTTAATGAAATATCTACATAGCCGTACAGAGGCCCATTATCAGCAACCATCACTCCTGTGTTCCAATGGCACGTTGTGTTAGCTAATCCATGTTTAGCATTTTAAAAGGCTAATTGATCATTAGAAAACCCTTTTGCAATTATGTTAGCACAGCTGAAAACTCCTCTTTCTATTTTGGTTAGAGCCAGTTTGCGCTGAGTAGTACACAGCGTTGTACGAGATCTTCAGTTTCTTTGCAATTTCTCACATGGAATAGCCTTCATTTCTCAGAACAAGAATAGACTGACGAGTTTCAGAAGAAAGTTCTTTGTTTCTGGCCATTTTGAGCCTGTAATTGAACCCACAAATGCTGATTCTCCAGATACTCGACAAGTCTAAAGAAGGACAGTTTTATTGCTTCTTTAATCAGGAAAACAGTTTTCAGCTGTGCTAACATAATTGAAAAGGGTTTTCCAATGATCAATTAGCCCTTTAAAATGATAAACTTGGATTAGCTAACACAACATGCCATTGGAACACATGGGTGATGGTTTCTGATAATAGTCATTTACAACATTAACAATGTCTACACTGTATTTCTGATCAATTTGATGTTATTTTAATGGACAAAAAATGTGCTTTTCTTTCAAAAACAAGGACATTTCTAAGTGACCGCAAACGTTTGAACGGTCGTGTATATGATCATTTAACACAAAGGTTTCATACTTTCTCATGGAAACGGCTAGAATCACATGCAATGTTTACCTGGTGTTGTGCATAACATTCTATCATACTTTTCCCTTTCTGAATATGGTCTTTGATCAAAAGAGAAGCATGATATGTCATTCTCCATTTCAATGGCGATCAAAGTAAAGATGGAAAAACTAGGTGACTGAAAACCACAATAATCCAAAGATTCAACACACCAGAGTGATTTATGCAAGGGACATTGTTCAATTACTGGCCATCATTCATGTTCCATTTCATCATCTTAATATTCTCTGACAGTTTCCTGGTGAATCATTGACAAGTCATTATTCATTGCATTGTGTCTGATGACTCCATCAATGTGGAAGCTGCCAATTACACAGAGAGGGATACGTTTCTAGGTTACCTGTCAGGGAATAAAGCTTACTTGTGTCTTATGTAAGATGGTCTCAATTAAAGTGGGCCACCATTAGTGTCAAGTAGTTTGTGGCTTCATCTCACTCTTAGGTCCTTTGGCATAGCGGTATGTTCTTTTTGATGCCTTGGTTAGGCATAATACATCTTGTGACAACGATGCTAATGTCATGGTCCGTTCTATCTGGGATCCTTGGGATGTCCCTACCCCAATGAAGTTTACATTTAAATGGTTAAGGTAAGGCTTAGGGTTAGGTAAGGGTACGGGTTATGGTTATGATTAGGGTAAGGGTAGGGGGTTCAGGTTAGGGTTTAGGGTAGGGTAGGGACGTCCCAAGGATCCCTGTTAGCATTGACCCTAATATTATAATCATTTGCCAACATGGATGGCGTTGTTCAGTCAAAACTCTCCATCCCAAAATGATGTCATGTTGTTGTTGTCCAAAGGGATTTAATGAAAAAGGGGGCTAATTATAGGGCCAGAAGGGGCAATTTTCTCACACATTTCCTTAATGTTGTGAGGGGTTAATCAGTCTGACCTTAGATCAGTCCGACAATAAGACTTAGAGGTTTATCCACCCAGCGTGCTGGACCTGTGCCCACACTAATCACAAGGTCATTATGGCCACGAGTGTCTCTCGCCACTCTGCATCCAAGAGCCATTTGTTAACCAACAGAGCAGGAAATGACCCAGGTTTTCGGCCAGTAACCCAAGCCTGGAGGATCTGGTTGAGGGAGCGCCACTTAAGACGAGACGTTGATCAAACTAGGTCCCTTCTAGACCGAGCGTGCGGGATTAGTGGGAGGAAGTGACATTGTGATTCACGGCCCTACTGCTCGTTGACGACGACATCAACGGCTTCAAACTCACTGTTGTTGACAGACTATGGTACTCCCAGTCCACTGATGGATGTGGTTCGATGTCGAATTCCTCCAAGGTGCTCTGTGAGGGATGGGATCCTTGCCTCATCCAGTTGATCTATAGTATTTGTGGGACATACACGCCGAGCGGTTAAGTGGACAAACGCACCACTTCCTTTCCTCCACTTTGTAACCCTAACCCAGAGGCAAGAGATGGGGAAGCGAGGGGAGGAGCACCACAGTATCCGCGTAATAATGGCTGTGAAAACGGAGAAGCTGTCATTAATATTGCAACTTTCTGGATGCCTTTAGCTGTTGTACTGTCCCATCAGGCGGAACCTATCACGGCCACGCACCCATAAAACACGAGACTCCATTACACAGCGTTCCATAGAGCAGCGGTGGGTGTGGAAAATGAGTAGGACTGGTTGGCATATGACAAGGCATAACTCAGAGATTGAGTCAACTGGACACCCAGTACAAGCCTATTAAAGTGATTGGATTACATAGATAATACTGGTTTGACTCTAGAGGTCCAGTCCAGTACAGTACAATTCTATGTTGGGCTGATAGTAGGTGGACACGTTAGTGTAAAAGGCCATTGGTGGTTATTGATTGGATAGAGTATCCTTAACCCCAGTAGCTCAGTGTTGCACATACTCAGTGTTGCACATGACTATACAGTAAAGCAATAGACAGTGGATGGTTCATTCAGGCAAATATTTTATTGATTTCATATTAAGATGACCAAATCACAGCCCCAGAGGTATAAGTGTGTAGTTAAACCCAGTTGGAATAAAATCCCAACTCTCTTTCCTTAAAGGGCCAGTGCAGTCAAAAACGTGAATTTCCTGCTTAAAAAAAGTACATTTCCACACTGAGTTCAAAATAACACTGAAATGTTTGTGAAAATTATGATAATGCCCTTTTTTGAGTGAGAGCTGTTTGGAAAAAATGATCACAATCTGATCTGATTATTCTGACCAATAACCAGTAATTTTTTATTTGCATATATATCCTCCTACTCTGAAGGGATAAGTGGGGTAGGCTCTAGAGTCTAGAATCCTATCTGCCAATCAGAGCTGTGTATGTAAATATCTAAACATTTGTATCAACATGCCCGTACGATCAGCCTGAGCATTTCAATTACAAAAGGAGGCTCAGGGAAATAAATTCTGAATAATATATTTGGAGTTATTTCCATGAAATGAACACTATTTTTATTAAACATAAAGTGATGATTTAATACAATTAAAAAGACTGCACAGGTGCTTTAAAAATCTATTAACTCCTGCAATCCCACTGTGATACATGCACATTGTGGACTTTTTGAGCTACAGACTTCTGCACCATTGGATTTGTCTATTTCTTCTGCATCGGTTGGTACCAATCAGTAGTCTGTGTGATTAATGGGGGCTGAGCCAGAGTGGTGTCTGTGAGACAAGGGTGGATCCCGAAGGGGCCCCGGGGCCGGGTCTTTTACAAGAACCTCAGTAGAGTCAAATTATGTTCTACTTGTAGCGCTGGTTGTCCTGAAAAGAAAATAGAAAAACACTTCACTGTGAGGCTTAATATAAGGGCTGGACATGCAGATCAATGAAAAGACGATTTTCACTGGGGTCTCGGGACCGATACGGTTAACAGTTGTACACCTTGTTGTGATCAAATCAGAAAGTCTAAGGGATAACTTCACAATCAATATCTAATTTTAGGCTTCATTACCTTTTACTCCGACCAAGTTGCCAATGGAAGTTTGTTCCCCAAAATCATGGCTCGTGGATCGAAATAGAGTAGAACAGTTGAAGACAGAAAAACACATATGGAGTGGGCATCAAAGCAATACCATATTGTGTTTTTACGATGGATACATGCCAGTGAGTCTGTGGGTCACAAACTCTGTAGAGAAAACAATCAGGGACCCATCTGTTCCCCTGCATCAGCCATTACCAGTTCCATTTCTACAGCAAGCTGTTCTTGCCAGTATGAGCACAATAAATGACAAGCACAGTGTCGTAACCAGTCATAACAACTAATGTTAGTTTATGACAACCAACATGGCTGCAGAAAATGACATTGACTGCAGGGCTCCAGACTAACATTCCCCTGGTGGCACTAACGTTTTTCAGTTGGTGACACCAGCACATGATTTAGAAAGTTATTCACCACGTTTTATTAAGAAGTGTAGTAGACTAATGATATGGTATTCAATAAACACGTTGTTGCGTCTAACATGTCCATGCAGGAACGCATGATATTTTGATATGCGTTTTGGGTTGACAATAAGGCTATTTTTAGGTAACACTTTACTTGGATAATCTCAAGTAGGTGTTTTGTAGATGTTCAGTAGATGTTCAATAACTGCCAACAACATGTCATGTTTTGTCATTAATTATCATGTCTTGTCCCTGTGCTTCCCCTTCTATTCGTTTCCCTCTGCTGGGCTTATTAGGTTCTTTCCCTCTTTCTATCCCTCTCTCTCCCCCTCCCTCTCTCACTCTCTCGCTCTCTCTTCTCTCTATCGTTCCGTTCCTGCTCCCAGCTGTTCCTATTCCCCTAATCATCATTTAGTCTTCCCACACCTGTTCCCGATCCTTTTCCCTGATTAGAGTCCCTATTTCTCTCCTTGTTTTCCGTACCTGCCCTGTCGGATCCTTGTCTATATTCACCGTGCTGTGTCTATGTTTTGCCCTGTCGTGTCGTGGTTCCCTCAGATGCTGCGTGGTGAGCAGGTGTCTGAGTCTGCTAGGTTCAAGTGCCTTCCCGAGGCAACCTGCTATTATGCCTTTTGTTTTGTTAAGTATCTTACTGGATTAAAAACTCTGTTTTCGCCAAGTCGCTTTTGGGTCCTCATTCACCTGCATAACACAACATTTCAACTAACTATCCTCGAACCATAACCCTGACCCTAACCTTAACCCTTATCCTAACCCTAAACGGAACACTTACTCTAGCCCTAATCTTTGCCCTTAGCCTAACCCTTATTCTGAACCTAACCATAGCAAGCATTTGCATGTCAACAATGACTTTGTTGATAGTATGACAATCTGTACATCATCTATGTGGCACTATCTAAATAAGTGTGACCTATTTTGTAAAAATTGTACTGACAAAATAGGGCTCCAGAATTCAGATTTTTTTTGTTAGAAGAGATGAATTTGCCTTCTTCTTTTACGTACACTAATATTATATACAGGCCTAATTCAATTGCTTCTAATTCACCACCCGAGGAAGTGTAAACTCAAAACACATTAGCTAGATTGCTAACTGTAAATATAACACCTACTGCTAGTAGCCATGTATTCATCTAAGAGTAAATGTCTGTAAAAAAGTGAAGATGGCCAATGTGCAATTTCTCGAGCTACGTATTTCAAAGCCATACAAAGGTATGTTGATTGTTAGACAGTGTGCTTTGACCACAATTATGATCGGTGAGAAATACAAAGTATACTTACCGAAAGCTATGACCCTACTCTCTTTAATATGGACAACTAGTTGTTGTTTTTTACAGCAGCCCGCCCCAACGAAACAGGCAGGCACTGGCAGGACAGACACTTTTATTACAGGAATCATGAGGATAATGTACTTTATTGTTTAACAAATTCATGGTTTTATCTGCCCCAAAATGTGGACATTTTGATTGAGGTGACCAGGTAGAATGTGCAGCTAGCACCAGTGCGACTAATACAGTTTTTTTTTTACTTGCAAAGCCGAGTCAAAGGGTCGCTTCATGCGCGGTTGCAGTCTGGAGCCTTGTGTTACATGTTACTGCTTACAACGTGACAAGAATAGATTGTGACATATTGACATGATTTGTTATGTCTGAATATGCTTTTTTATTTTTATTTTTTTTACTTATGACTGGGGTAACCAAATGTTTTTTTTACAACTGGTCAAAATAAGTCCCCAAAAATAGTCTTACATCCAAGTTCTCAAGCTACAGTTGAACTTACATCCTTGCTCTATCTTAACTCCTCTCCTGTAAGGGCTAAACAAAACACCAGTGCATTGTAAGCCGATACCACCATCAAGTGATTCTGAGGAGACTTTGATGAAGTCATGCCCCGTCTCACCTGACATGGACCTCTAGGTGCCCATGCTGAAGCCTGTTTTGAACCTGCCATCTCTAGTCTTATTTATTGATTCATTTATTGGACTTCCCAACACCTCCATAGGAAGGACCATTAAACTGATTGTCAGAGCGTGATAACTTTAACATACTCTGCAATATAGTGTTACTTATTCTGGATGAATAATAGATTGTTGAATAAGTTGAACCCAGCCGTGAGTGACTACAGACCGCTCTTGCTGATTAACACTGATATCAAGGACTGATACTCAAACATGTAGACGCATCTCAGAGCAGTAAGTATATCGAAATGATCATTTGATTTCAGGTCTGGCCATTAAACGCATGCCTTCGATGGTTATGAGAATGATTTGAAATGGACTCTGCCCAGTAGGTCTCAGTCTTTGGCCTTTTGAAGATGCACACTAAAGTTTATTGTCAATGCATGCAAAACAGAGTGTTCGTGTAGTTGGAGCATGTCTTATTTGCAAGCCATTGGGAGTGACTACATGTGAACACGGTGTGTCTCTGGGTAGAACCAGGCTTCTTCCCTTTCAAAGGTCAGTGAATCTTTATGTTGTATTCACTTTTTTACATAAGTGACGGCAGTTGTCAACAGGCTTGTTTCTGTAAGTCTCTCTGGAGCTACAGGTAATTGATACAATAATAGATCTATAAGTATATTGTGAAGTGGGTCAATTTTAAGAGCAGTTTACTTTTCTCCTTTCTCTGTGTGAATACAAAATGACAGTAGCAATGGTTGAAAATGTAATGTATTTATGGAAATACATCTCTGAGGTGTATTATTAACAACCAAACGTTAGATCCAAAAATGCTAGCAGGCAATAGTTCATATGGATTTAACAATATACTGTACTTACTGTGAATGTTGTGCTAGATTCAGTGAAGGCTTATCAACAGGAGAGCAATACATTATACTGTAACATTTGGTTTACACTTTAAATATTAAAGCACATGCTTCCCTATGAATGACCAATAATGTAAATACAGACTGTAATGGCCAAGACCAGTTGACTTGGATATACCCAAATGAGAAAGTGTATCTTCCGATGCCAAGGTTAACCCGAAACTTTAACCAACTCATCAGACACAGATTAACCAGGTCTCATTACCCCTTGTGGTGATCAGATAGGATCTCCTGTTTCTCTTAAGGGCCCCAACCGGCCAAACTTGTGTCTTATTGAAACACTAATCAGGTTGACCCGTGCATCACGTTTGTAGCCGTTTGTTTTGTATTATGGGTCTTGTCAAATTGTAATTGGTGCAGAAAGTTAGATGGAATCTCAGAAGAGGTACTGAGAGACAGAGCACTGTCTCTCTTCTCTTCTTCATTGTTTATCTTCTCTGCTCTTTGCAGCTAATCCTTCTACCTGAACACTTCATCAATTTCTGTCTGAGTGAGCAGGCACACACACACACACACACACACACACACACACACACACACACACACACACACACACACACACACACACACACACACACACACACACACACACACACACACACACACACACACACACACACACACACACACACACACACACACACACACACACACACACACACACACACACACACACACACACAATCTCCTCCTAGGGTTAAGTCCCCGCGGCATGTGTTAGTATTGAGGTGAGCCAGCCAATTGTTAGATCTCGCCCATGTCTTCTGTGTTACAATATGTCATCACATATAGAGTTGTAATATATTATTCACCATTTCTGTGGGTTACTTAGGTCCTGTACATTACACTAACAAGCAGCTCTATTATAGCAGAGTTGAACGCCTGTATAGAAGCCTAATTGCTCTGCATCGGTAATTGCTGATAAATGTCTCCGTAGAATGATGTATGTCATCAGGTTTAGTCACAAACCTCAAACTTTGTTTGAACTGATCTGTTCATGTTCATTTTTTTACACAGACATTTAAACAACCAACATTTTCAGACTGCAAAACCAATGTGCCAAGTGCAAAAAATACCATAAATCTCATTAGAGTCTGGCATTGTGATTTATATGTCAACTTTTCTTCAATAATATGCACAATAAAGCTGTGACTATTTCTGCATTGCTGTTTACTAAACTTTTATTTAAAAACTCGCTTCCTCTATATTGCATATTGTTGAAGACAAGTTACAAAATTAACTCACACTGCAAGATATCAATGAGGTTTAGAGCATTTTTAGCACTTTGCACAATTATTTTGCGCTCAGAAAATGTTGCCCTTAATGTATGAAATACAGAGTTTATGTGTATTGGTTCAACTGTTGTGTCTATTTATACTGAACAAAAATATAAACACAACACTTTAAATGTTGTACTGACCAAAAAATATATACACAACATGTAAAGTGTTGCTCTCATGTTTCATGAGCTGAAATAAAAGGTCCCAGAAATGTTCCATATGCACAAAAAACTTATTTCTCTCAAATTTTGCCCACATATTTGTTTACATCCCTGTTAGTGAGAACTTCTTATTTGCCAAGATAATCCATCCACCTGACAGGTGTGGCATATAAAGAAGCTGATTAAACAACATGATCATTACACAGGTGCACCTTGTGCTGGGAAGAGAGAAAAAAGGCCACTCTAAAATGAGCAGTTTTGTCACACAACACAATGCCACAGATGTCTCAAGTTTCGAGGGAGCATGCAATTGGCATGCTGACTGCAGAAATGTGCACCAGAGCTGTTGCCAGAGAATTCTCTACTATAAACCACCTCTAACGTTGTTTTAGATAATTTAGCAGTACGTGCAACCGACCTCACAACTGCAGACCAAGTGTAACCACACCAGCCCAGGACCTCCACATCCAGCTTCTTCACCTGCAGGATCGTCTGAGACCAGCCCCCTGGACATCCGATGAAACTGAGGAGTATTTCTGTCTATAGGAAAGGCCTTTGTGGGGAAAAAAAACTCATTCTGATTGGCTGGTCCTGGCTCCCCAGTGGGTGGGCCTGGCTCCCAAGTGGGTGGGCCTATGCCCTCCCAGGCCTACCCATAGCTGCACCCCTGCCCAGTCATGTGAAATGTAGAGATAAGGGCCTAATTAATTGATTTAAATGGACTTGATTTCCTTATATGAATTGTAACTCAGTGAAATCGTTATTGTTGCATGCTGCATTTATATTTTTGTTCAGTATATATAAACTCAGCAAAAAAAGAAACGTTCCTTTTCAGGACCCTGTCTTTCAAAGATAATTAGTAAAAATCCAAATAACTTCACAGATCTTCATTGTAAAGGGCTTAAACACTGTTTCCTATGCTTGTTCAATGAACCATAAACAATTAATGTCCAGGCACCTGTGGAACGGTCGTTAAGACACTAACAGCTTACAGACGGTAGGCAATTAAGGTCACAGTTATGAAAACTTACGACACTAAAGAAGCCTTTCTACTGACTCTGAAAAACACCAAAAGAAAGATGCCCAGGGTCCCTGCTCATCTGCGTGAACGTGCCTTAGGCGTGCTGCAAGGAGGCATAAGGACTACAGATGTGGCCAGGGCAATAAGTTGCAATGTCCGTACTGTGAGACGCCTAAGACAGCGCTACAGGGAGACAGAATGGACAGCTGATCGTACTTGCAGTAGCAGACCACATTTAACAACACCTGCACAGGATTGGTACATCCAAGCATCACACCTGCGGGACAGGTACAGGATGGCAACAACAACTGCCTGAGTTACACCAGGAACGCACAATCCCTCCATCAGTGCTCAGACTGTTCACAATAGGCTGAGAGAGGCTGGACTGAGGGCTTGTAGGCCTGTTGTAAGGCAGGTCCTCACCAGACATCACCGGCAACAACTTTGCCTATGGCCACAAACCCACCGTTGCTGGACCAGACATGACTGGGAAAAAGTGCTCTTCACTGACGAGTCGCGGTTTTGTCTCACCAGGGGTGATGGTCAGATTTACGTTTATCGTAGAAGGAATGAGCATTACACCGAGGACTGTACTCTGGAGCGTGATCAATTTGGAGGTGGACGGTCCGTCATGGTCTGGAGTGGTGTGTCACAGCATCATCGGACTGAGCTTGTTGTCATTTCAGGCAATCTCAATGCTGCGCGTTACAGGGAAGACATCCTACTCCCTAATGTGGTACCCTTCCTGCAGGCTCATCCTGACATGACAATTGCCACCAGCCACATTGCTCGTTCTGTGCGTGATTTACAGCAAGACAGGAATGTCAGTGTTCTGCCATGGCCAGCGAAGAGCCCTGATCTCAATCCCATTGAGCATGTCTGGGACCTGTTGGATCAGAGGGTAAGGGCTATGGCCTTTCCCCCAGAAATGTCCGGGAACTTGCAGGTGCCTTGGTGGAAGAGTGGGGTGACATCTCACAGCAAAATCTGGCAAATATGGTGCAGTCCATGTGTTATGCAGGTGAATGAGGACCCAAAAGCGACTTGGCGAAAACAGAGTCTTTATTCCAGTAAAGGAAATAGGCAATACTCCTAGACAAATCAGAGCAGAAAACAAAACATAAAAAACTAATTCCACTCGTAGTGACGAGGACAGACTGGAGACTCGACCATAAACTGTAGGTTGCCTCGGGAAGGCACCGACCGTAGCAGACTCAGACACCTGCTCACACGCAGCATCTGAGGGAAACAAGACACGACAGGGCGAGACAAAGACACAGCACGGCGAACAATATACAAGGATCCGACAGGACAGAAACGGAAGACAAGGGAAGAAATAGGGACTCTAATCAGAGGGCAAGATACGGAACAGGTGTGAAAAGATTAGATGATTGAGTAGGGGAATAGGAACAGCTGGGAGCAGGGACGGAACGATAGCGAGAAGAGAGAGAGGGAGGGAGAGAGAAAAAAGGGAACGAACCTAATAAGACCAGCAGGGGGAAAACGAACAGAAGGGAAAGCAAAATGACAAGACAATATAAGACAAAACATGACAGTACCCCCCCACTCACCGAGCGCCTCCTGGCGCACTCGAGGAGGAATCCTGGCGGCAACGGAGGAAATCATCAATCAGCGAACGGTCCAGCACGTCCCGAGACGGAACCCAACTCCTCTCCTCAGGACCGTAACCCTCCCAATCCACTAAGTATTGGTGACCCCATCCCCGAGAACGCATGTCCATGATCCTACGTACCTTGTAAATAGGTGCGCTCTCGACAAGGACGGGGGGGAGGGAAGACGAACGGGGTGCGAAGAAAGGGCTTGACACAGGAGACATGGAAGACAGGATGGACGCGACGAAGATGTCGCGGAAGAAGCAGTCGCACAGCGACAGGATTGACGACCTGGGAGACACGGAACGGACCAATGAACCGCGGAGTCAACTTACGAGAAGCTGTCGTAAGGGGAAAGTTACGAGTGGAAAGCCACACTCTCTGGCCGCAACAATACCTAGGACTCTTAATCCTACGTTTATTGGCGGCTCTCACAGTCTGTGCCCTGTAACGGCAAAGTGCAGACCTCACCCTCCTCCAGGTGCGCTCACAACGTTGGACAAACGCTTGAGCGGAGGGAACGCTGGACTCGGCAAGCTGGGATGAGAACAGAGGAGGCTGGTAACCCAGACTACTCTGAAACGGAGATAACCCGGTAGCAGACGAAGGAAGCGAGTTGTGAGCGTATTCTGCCCAGGGGAGCTGTTCTGCCCAAGACGCAGGGTTTCTAAAAGAAAGGCTGCGTAGTATGCGACCAATCGTCTGATTGGCCCTTTCTGCTTGACCGTTAGACTGGGGATGAAACCCGGAAGAGAGACTGACGGACGCACCAATCAAACGACAGAACTCCCTCCAAAACTGTGACGTGAATTGCGGACCTCTGTCTGAAACGGCGTCTAACGGGAGGCCATGAATTCTGAACACATTCTCGATGATGATTTGTGCCGTCTCCTTAGCGGAAGGAAGCTTAGCGAGGGGAATGAAATGTGCCGCCTTAGAGAACCTATCGACAACCGTAAGAATCACAGTCTTCCCCGCAGACAAAGGCAGACCGGTAATGAAGTCTAAGGCGATGTGAGACCATGGTCGAGAAGGAATGGGAAGCGGTCTGAGATGACCGGCAGGAGGAGAGTTACCTGACTTAGTCTGCGCGCAGTCCGAACAAGCAGCCACGAAACGGCGCGTGTCACGCTCCTGAGTAGGCCACCAAAAGCGCTGGCGAATAGAAGCAAGAGTACCTCGAACGCCGGGATGACCAGCTAACTTGGCAGAGTGAGCCCACTGAAGAACAGCCAGACGAGTAGAAACAGGAACGAAAAGAAGGTTACTAGGACAAGCGCGCGCGACGCAGTGTGCGTGAGTGCTTGCTTAACCTGTCTTTCAATTCCCCAGACTGTCAACCCGACAACACGCCCATAAGGAAGAATCCCCTCGGGATCAGTAGAAGCCACAGAAGAACTAAAGAGACGGGATAAGGCATCAGGCTTGGTGTTCTTACTACCCGGACGGTAAGAAATCACAAACTCGAAACGAGCGAAAAACAACGCCCAACGAGCTTGACGTGCATTAAGTCGTTTGGCAGAACGGATGTACTCAAGGTTCTTATGGTCTGTCCAAACGACAAAAGGAACGGTCGCCCCCTCCAACCACTGTCGCCATTCGCCTAGGGCTAAGCGGATGGCGAGCAGTTCACGGTTACCCACATCATAGTTGCGCTCAGATGGCGACAGGCGATGAGAAAAATAAGCGCAAGGATGAACCTTATCGTCAGACTGGAAGCGCTGGGATAGAATGGCTCCCACGCCTACCTCTGAAGCGTCAACCTCGACAATGAATTGTCTAGTGACGTCAGGAGTAACGAGGATAGGAGCGGACGTAAAACGTTCTTTGAGAAGATCAAAAGCTCCCTGGGCGGAACCGGACCACTTAAAACACGTCTTGACAGAAGTAAGAGCTGTGAGAGGGGCAGCAACTTGACCGAAATTACGAATGAAACGCTGATAGAAATTAGCGAAACCTAGAAAGCGCTGCAACTCGACACGTGACCTTGGAACGGGCCAATCACTGACAGCTTGGACCTTAGCGGGATCCATCTGAATGCCTTCAGCGGAAATAACAGAACCGAGAAAAGTGACGGAGGAGACATGAAAAGAGCACTTCTCAGCCTTCACGTAGAGACAATTCTCTAAAAGGCGCTGGAGTACACGTCGAACGTGCTGAACATGAATCTCGAGTGACGGTGAAAAAATCAGGATATCGTCAAGGTAGACAAAAACAAAGATGTTCAGCATGTCTCTCAGAACATCATTAACTAATGCCTGAAAAACAGCTGGCGCATTGGCGAGACCAAACGGCAGAACCCGGTACTCAAAATGCCCTAACGGAGTGTTAAACGCCGTTTTCCACTCGTCCCCCTCTCTGATGCGCACGAGATGGTAAGCGTTACGAAGGTCCAACTTAGTAAAGAACCTGGCTCCCTGCAGAATCTCGAAGGCTGATGACATAAGGGGAAGCGGATAACGATTCTTAACCGTTATGTCATTCAGCCCTCGATAATCCACGCAGGGGCGCAGAGTACCGTCCTTCTTCTTAACAAAAAAAAACCCCGCCCCGGCAGGAGAGGAAGAAGGCACTACGGTGCCGGCGTCAAGAGACACAGACAAATAATCCTCGAGAGCCTTACGTTCGGGAGCCGACAGAGAGTATAGTCTACCCCGAGGAGGAGTGGTCCCCGGAAGGAGATCAATACTACAATCATACGACCGGTGAGGAGGAAGGGAGTTGGCTCTGGACCGACTGAAGACCGTGCGCAGATCATGATATTCCTCCGGCACTCCTGTCAAATCGCCAGGTTCCTCCTGAGAAGTGGGGACAGAAGAAACGGGAGGGATAGCAGACATTAAACACTTCACATGACAAGAAACGTTCCAGGATAGGATAGAATTACTAGACCAATTAATAGAAGGATTATGACATACTAGCCAGGGATGACCCAAAACAACAGGTGTAAAAGGTGAACGAAAAATCAAAAAGGAAATAGTCTCACTGTGGTTACCAGATACTGTGAGGGTTAAAGGTAGTGTCTCATATCTGATACTGGGGAGATGACTACCATCTAAGGCGAACATGGGCGTAGGCTTCCCTAACTGTCTGAAAGGAATGTCATGTTTCCGAGCCCATGCTTCGTCCATAAAACAACCCTCAGCCCCAGAGTCTATCAAGGCACTGCATGTAGCACCCGAACCGGTCCAGCGTAGATGGACCGACATAGTAGTACAGGATCTTGATGGAGAGACCTGAGTAGTAGCGCTCACCAGTAGCCCTCCGCTTACTGATGAGCTCTGGCTTTTACTGGACATGAATTGACAAAATGTCCAGCAAGTCCGCAATAGAGGCACAGGCGGTTGGTGATCCTCCGTTCCCTCTCCTTAGTCGAGATGCGAATACCTCCCAGCTGCATGGGCTCAGTCTCTGAGCCAGAGGAGGGAGATGGTTGCGATGCGGAGCGGGGAAAGATGGCGAGAGCAATCAAAGAGTCCACACTGGAAGGAACCTCCCGGGAGAGAATCTCATCTTTAACCTCTGCGTGGAGTCCCTCCAGAAAACGAGCGAGCAGCGCCGGCTCGTTCCAGTCACTAGAGGCAGCAAGAGTGCGAAACTCTATAGAGTAATCCGTTATGGATCGATCACCTTGACATAGGGAAGCCAGGGCCCTAGAAGCCTCCCTACCAAAAACTGAACGATCAAAAACCCGAATCATCTCCTCTTTAAAGTTCTGGTAATTGTTAGAACAATCAGCCCTTGCCTCCCAGATAGCTGTGCCCCACTCTCGAGCCCGGCCAGTAAGGAGTGATATGACGTAAGCAACCCGAGCTCTCTCTCTAGAGTATGTGTTGGGTTGGAGAGAGAACATAATATCACACTGGGTGAGAAAGGAGCGGCACTCCGTGGGCTGCCCGGAGTAACAAGGTGGGTTATTAACCCTAGGTTCCGGAGGCTCGGCAGACCAGGAAGTAGCAGGTGGCACGAGACGAAGACTCTGGAACTGTCCAGAGAGGTCGGAAACCTGAGCGGCCAGGTTCTCCACGGCATGACGAGCAGCAGACAATTCCTGCTCGTGTCTGCCGAGCATGGCTCCTTGGATCTCGACGGCAGTGTTACGAGCATCTGTAGTCGCTGGGTCCATTCTTGGTCGGATCCTTCTGTTATGCAGGTGAATGAGGACCCAAAAGCGACTTGGCGAAAACAGAGTCTTTATTCCAGTAAAGGAAATAGGCAATACTCCTAGACAAATCAGAGCAGAAAACAAAACATAAAAAACTAATTCCACTCGTAGTGACGAGGACAGACTGGAGACTCGACCATAAACTGTAGGTTGCCTCGGGAAGGCACCGACCGTAGCAGACTCAGACACCTGCTCACACGCAGCATCTGAGGGAAACAAGACACGACAGGGCGAGACAAAGACACAGCACGGCGAACAATATACAAGGATCCGACAGGACAGAAACGGAAGACAAGGGGAGAAATAGGGACTCTAATCAGAGGGCAAGATACGGAACAGGTGTGAAAAGATTAGATGATTGAGTAGGGGAATAGGAACAGCTGGGAGCAGGGACGGAACGATAGCGAGAAGAGAGAGAGGGAGGGAGAGAGAAAAAAGGGAACGAACCTAATAAGACCAGCAGGGGGAAAACGAACAGAAGGGAAAGCAAAATGACAAGACAATATAAGACAAAACATGACACCATGAGGAGGAGATGCACTGCAGTACTTAATGCAGCTGGTGGCCTCACCAGATACTGACTGTTACTTTTGATTTTGACCCCCCTTTGTTCAGGGACACATTATTCAATTTCTGTTAGTCACATGTCTGTGGAACTTGTTCAGTTTATGTCTCAGTTGTTGAATCTTGTTACATTCATACAAATATTTACACATGTTAAGTTTGCTGAAAATGAACGCAGTTGACAGTGAGAGGATGTTTCTATTTTTGCTGAGCTTACATATACACCTACTCATTCCAGGGTTTTTCTTTATTTTTACTATTTTCTACATTGTATAATAATAGTGAAGACATCAAAACTATGGAATAACACATATGGAATCATGTAGTAACCAAAATGAGTTAAACACATCCAAATATATTTTATGTTTGAGATTCTTCAAAGTAGCCATGCTTTGACTTGACAACAGCTTTACACACTCTTGGTATTCTCTCAACCAGCTTCACCTGGAATGCTTTTCCAACAGTTTTGAAGGAGTTCTCACATATGCTGATTAGAGTACTTGTTGGCTGCTTTTCCTTCACTCTGCAATCAAACTCATCACAAATACCCTCAAATGGGTTGAGGTCAGGTGATTGTGGAGGCCAGGTCATCTGATGCAGCACTCCATCGCTCTCCTTCTTGGTCAAATAGCCTTTACACAGCCTGGAGGTGTGTTGGGTTATTGTCTTGTTGAAAAATAAATGATAGTTCCATTAAGCGCAAACAATATGGGATGGCGTATCGCTGCAGAATGCTGTGGTAGCCACCCTGGTTAAGTCTGCCTTGAATTCTAAATGAATCACCGACAGTGTCACCAGCAAAGCACCCCCACACCATCACACCTCCTCCTCCATGCTTCACAGTGGGAACCACACATGCGAAGTTCATCCGTTCACCTACTCTGCGTCTCACAAAAACACGGCAGTTGGAATCAAAAATCTGAAATTTGGACTCATCAGCCCAAAGGACAGATTTCGACCAGTCTAATGTCCATTGCTCGTGTTTCTTGTCCCAATCAAGTCTTTCCTTTTTATTGATGTCATTTAGTTGTGGTTTCTTTGCAGCAATTGGACCATGAATGCCTGATTCACACAGTCTCCTCTGAACAGTTGATGTTGAGATGTGTCTGTTAATTGAACTCTGTGAAGCATGTATTTGGGCTGCAATCTAAGGTGCAGTTAACTCTAATGAACTTATCCTCTGCAGCAGAGGTAACTCTAGGTCTTCCTTTACTGGGATGATCCTCATGAGAGCCAGTTTCACCATCGCGCTTGATGGTTTTTACGACTGCGCTTGAAGAAACTTTCAAAGTTCTTGAAATTTTCCGCATTGACTGACCTTCAAGTCTTAAAGTAATGATGGACTGTCATTTCTCTTTGCTCATTTGAGCTGTTCTTGCCACATTATGGACTTGGTCTTTTACCAAATAGGGCTGTCTTCTGCATATCCCCCCTAACTAGTCACAACACAACTGATTGGCTCAAATGCATTAAGAAGGAAAGGCAAAGTGTGGCTACTTTAAAGTATTTCAAATAGAAAATATATTTTGATTTAAAAAAAAAGGTTACTATGTGTTACTTCTTAGTCTTCACTATTATTCTATAATGTAGAAATTTGTAAAAAAAAAATAGGTAAGTTAAAAAACCCTGGAATGAGTCGGTGTGTACACACATTTGACTCGCACTGTATATATTATCCTAACAAAACACTGTACATGGATAACAGGGATTAAATACAATAGAGTTAATACAATGCTCAGTACTAAATTATGTACAAGACCACCAAGAAGAGAAAGGGATGGCACTGTGTCTTTAGCGAGCACCATATTGTAAGGTTGCACTAATCAGCTTTGCTTTGTGTATGAATGAGCATCTATATGGGGAAAGGCTCATGTTGCAACTGGCTAATTCCTCTTAATCCTGACATATCTCCTACTACTTAGAGATTGTTTCCAATGGAAGGAGCGAGGGGATTGCTAGCGAGATTAGCGCTGGTTAGCTCCTCCTCTGCTGTTTACACTCATAGTTGCTTTCCCTCTCTCACTCCCTCGAAGCTAACCGAATTCACCGAAAATGGATTAATCCTCCTCCAAAATATGTCCCCAGGCACAATGACAAAACGATGTAAGTTTTTTTTTCTGTTGTTGGTTTCGGTGTTGTTGTGGATTAGATAGACAAAGTTGTGTGAGTGTAACCAGGGGATAACCTTGGCCTGACTGAAATGTGGCCTCATGGAGGTGTACTGTGTGTGGTTGTCAGGTATTAGTGGAGCTGTAACTTACTGGAAGATAATAGGGCAAGATGGCCTTCCCCCACATCAGAAAACAAATGATAGTAACCAAAGAAAAAGATCCAATCAACACTCAAAGAGCCATGTCTGCATATAAGTGCATGTAACATTTATATTTTTTTCTAAACCACATTTTATATGCACTTACATGTAGACATGGCTCTTTGAGTGTTGGTTGGATCTTTTTCTTTGGTTACTATCATTTGTGTTCTGGAATGGTGGAGGGTAAAGCCCCCATTCAGGAGATGGAAGACCTGCAGGTAAAATGATGAGTCCTCTGCTCTAGAGATTGGGACTGATATCACTGCTTTGACTCTTGTTCTGGATGCCGTTGGAAATGGGAACATACACCCCTGCTGTGTGAATTTATAGAATGTGTGTCAGAATACAAACCTTGTTAAGGAAACTCACAGTGGGATGCAATCTCCACATAGGTAGTGACTGGAGGAGTTGACAGCATGCACGTACACCTACAGGCCTTTAAGTTGAGCTGTATCTTTATAGCCTCATTAGGCTGAGATACAGTGCATTCGGAAGGTATTCAGACTCCTTCCCTTTTTCCTCATTTTGTTACGTCATAGCCTTATTATACAATTGGGTGTGAATACTTATGTAAATGTGATATTTTTTACTTTTTTTATACATTTGTAAAAAATTCTAAAAACCTGGCTTGCTTTGTCAATATGGGGTATTGTGAGTAGATTGGTGTTGGGAAAAAACGATTTAATCAATTTTGGCATAAGGCTGTAATGTAACAAAATGTGGAAGAAGTCAATCGGTCTGAATTCATCAAATGTTTGTTGTTGTTAGTCTTTTAGAGCTTTCCTAGTATGTCTAGTAGCCTTTTCAGATACCCAAACTATAGTACACCCATCCATTCACTAATACAGTATTATACAATTTGTTGAACGTTGCTGGCTAGCAGCTATCATCAAAGTGCACCGTCATAGAACTGAGAGTTCTTCCAGGTGGAATGATACACTAACCTTTTGGTCTTTCACCCTACACCAAGACAGTAGGCTTATTTATGCCTTCCCGTTCTATCCCATTGTTGTCTCTGAAGTTTAAGGGATCATCCATTAGGTTTTGTTTTGGAAGCCTTTGATCGTGTAATGGACCCAGAGAAACATCCCCCTGAGTTCTTGGCCCACGCTAACAGGGCAGTCATTCGTTCAGTACTGGTATGTCTGGTGTTCTCAATGTCTAAAGTGTTAGGACTCATTCCCACTCACAAACGAACAGTGATGTAAAGTACTTAAGTAAAAAATACTTTAAAGTACTACTTAAGTCGTTTATTGGGGTATCTGTACTTTACTATTTCACTTTTACCTTACTACATTCCTAAATAAAATAATGTACTTTTTACTCCATACATTTTCCCAGACACCCAAAATTACTTGTTACATTTTGACAGGAAAATAGTCCAATCGATACAGGGACGTAATCCCCAATCCCTCTTTCCAACAAAGAAAAAACCTGCTCCTGCAAGTGAATTGGACGGCCAAATGAAACCCGCCCCCAGCGCCTCCTTAATATAACTTTTCATGGCTGAGTCTCTGGACCTGAGAGAGAATACAGCCCTCCTCTCGGAGGAGTGGTGCTGAGCAGGAGGTCAATGGCACAATCGTAGGACCTGTGAGGAGGCAGTCGGCTGGCCCTTTGTTTGCTGAAGACCTGATTCAGATCCCCGTAATCCCGAAGGTATTAAAGATCAGGCTTGTCATCCCCAGCTGGGGGAACAGGAGAATCAAAAGCCTCCGATCGAGCAGGGCCAGAAAGATGTGAAAAGTGTTGCTGGCAGGTGGACTGGCATGAAGGATTCCGTCCCAGAATTCTTTCAGAGGGCCATGCAATTTGAAGGTTATGGATAGAAATCCACGGATGTCCAAGAACCAGGGGTATCTCAGGAGAGTCCACCAAATTTCACTGGATAAAATCCACATGATAATCCAGAACTCATAGCTGAATAGGCATGGTGAGTTGCTTCACCTTCCCAGACCCTAGGAGCACCCCATCCAGCGCAGTGACCGACAACGGAATGTCCAGCTTAATGAGGGGCAGGCCCTGTTGGCGAGCTAATGTGCGATCTAGAAAACACCCGGCAGCCCCAGATTCTATGAAAGCAGGAATGTCCAACTGCCCATTGTCCCACCGCAGGTTGGCTGGAAGCATCTGACTCGCCAGTATTCTCCCATCTACTGACGAGTCCTCCCGTTTCCCGTCAGCTCGGGACAGGAGGCACGGAAATGTCCAGACTGTCCACAGTAAAGGCAACGTTGCTCGTTAATCCTGCGTCTTCTCTCCAGACCGGAAAGTCTGGTGCGTCCCAATTGTATTGGCACCTCTGAAGGAGAACCAGAGCCGAATTGAGAACTCTCATGGAGTATAGGACAAGCAGACGCAGCATAAGGCAGTGGAACAAATTAAGAATTGACTCCCTCAGCGGAACCCGAAACACTTGAATCCACTCAGAACCCCTCCGTCCTCTTACAACAACGTTCCCGAAGCCGGTTGTCAATCCGTGTGGTCAGAACGATAAACTCATACAGTGTATCAGGGTTGTCCTGGGAAGCCAGTTGAGAACCTCGCTGAGTCTGTTCATAAAGGCTGGGTGAAGTGCCTCTGTATACCGCTCTCAGCGGCGTGTGTCCGAAAGTCAATAGCGCAATCAGCTACGCTCTGGCTGCCCTGCCAAAGCGCAATGAGTCTTTGAGCAGTATTCATGCCACTGATGGGGTGATCAAAAACCCAAATAATCTCCTGGGTGAAGCTATGCCAGTTAAAACAAACGTCCAATTGCTGCTCCCATATGGCCATGGCCCAGGCCAGAGCCCGTCCTGAGAGCAAGCAGATGACGTATACCACTCTGGAACGCTCGGTGGGAAACGTTGATGCCTGCAGCTCGAAGGCCAGCGAGCATTGGATGCACCTCATAGAGCTCTGGTGCCGGGAAGTGAGGCTCCCAAAGGGAGGAAGATGCTGAGCTGGTAGGGAGTGGAGGATTAGGAACAGCTGCAGGTGCAGCAGCCGTTGCTCCCGTCTGTCCTGTCTGCAGAACGAACACAAGAGTTCTTAAATCATCCGACAATGTCTGCAGCCGCGCCTCATGGCAGCCAATCACAGCTTCATGGTGGGTGAGAGCCGACCGTAAATGGTGGAGTTCGGAATGTTCCTCGCAGGCACGACTGAGAAATCTCTGCTGGGTCCATTGTTGACTTAGGTCTACTGTCACAATAATGCTTGTACGAACTCGAACCCAGGTGCAGAGAAACACAGCAAGCAGAGGTAAGGGTAAATCCAGATCTTTTGCTTAGAGTCTTAACATAAACAAGTCAACCGCACAAGAGCACACTAATAAAACATGAGACCTAAGCAAATATCCAGACCAACTGAGGAACCTAAATAAACAAGGCAACCAGGTGAACAGAGAAGGTAATTAAACACAGGTGAATCCAATAAGTAATAATCAGGGTGACCTGGAAACTAGAAAACAAGGTGCCCTCCAGCAGTAACCTAAGGAAACAACAATCAAATAACACAGAAGCTGTGACACCTCTCCCCTGAATTCTGCAAAATACAACAAGTATAAGAACACATTTACTCATCTACTTTGGATATCCCAAGAAAATGTATTTTACAAACAAATTCCAAGAATCCTTAAATAATATAAAGTCAACTTGGAAAATCATCAGCTATTGAATAAGGAAAAGGCATCAACAAGTATTCAATCTCAATTTATTTTTGGAAATAAGACATATAGTGATCCTGATATTATTTAACGTGAATTCAAAACACTTTTTTGTGAATATGGGTTCCTCTCTGTCAAAGAAAATGCAGAAAACTGATGGAAATCCCTTAGATTACATTAAGGGACATTTCCCATCTGTAGTTCAGTTTGATCTCTCTCAACCACCTTCATGAGGTAGTCACCTGGAATGTATTTCAATTAACAGGTGTGCCTTGTTTAAAGTTAATTTTTGGAATTTCTTTCCTTCTTTGAGCCAATCAGTTGTGTTGTGACAAGGTAGGGTTGGTATACAGCAGATAGCCCTATTTGGTAAATAAATGTTGTTATTTTAAAAACATTTTATTTAATGTGTATTTAACTAGGTAAGTCAGTTAAGAACAAATTCTTACTTAGAATGGCAGCCTAACCCAGAAGACACTGGACCAATTGTGCTACCCCCCCTATGGGACTCCCAATCACGGCCAGTTGGGATACAGCCTAGATGTAAAAAGAACAAGTCCATATTATGGCAAGAACTGTTCAAATAAGCAAAGAGAAACCACAGTCCATCATTACTTTAAGATATGAAGAAAATTTCAAGAACTTTGAAAGTTTTTTCAAGTGCAGTCACAAAAACCATCAAGCGCTATGATGAAACTAGCCCTCATGAGGACCGCCACAGGAAAGGAAGACCCAGAGTTACCTCTGCTGCAGAGGATAAGTTCATTTGAGTTACCATCCTCAGAAATCGGCAATTACCTGCACCTCAGATTGCAGCCCAAATAAATGTTTCACAGAGTTCAAATAACAGACACATCTCAACATCAACTGTTCAGAGGAGACTGTGTGAATCAGGCCTTCATGGTCCAATTGCTGCAAAGAAACCACTACAAAAGGACACCAATAATAAGAAGAGACTTGCTTGGGGCAAGAAACACGAGCAATGGACATTAGACTGGTGGAAATCTGATGAGTCCAAATTTGAGATTTTTGGTTCCAACCGCCTTGTCTTTGTGAGACGCAGAGTAGGTGAACGGAAGATCTCAGCATGTGTGATTCCCACCGTGAAGCATGGAGGAGGAGGTATGATGGTGTGGGGGTTCTTTGCTGGTGACACTGTATGGGATTCATTTAGAATTCAAGGCACACTTAACCAGCGTGGCTACCACAGTATGCTGCAGCGATAAGCCATCCCATCCCGTTTGCGCTTAGTGGGACCATCATTTGTTTTTCAACTGGACAATGACCCAAAACACACCTTCAGGTGTATAAAATATATTTGGATTTGTTTAACACTTTTTTGTTTCCGCATGTGTTATTTCATAGTTTTGATGTATTCAGTATTATTCTGCAATGTAGAAAATAGTACAAATAAAGAAAAACCCATACATAAGTAATGTGTTTCCAAACATTTGACTGGTACTGTATATCTTCATCAAATCTATGCAAACTGGTATTGTTCCTAAAGATTTGAAAATTGACAAAGCTATCCCCCTTTATTAGTCTGGGGATCCAATATATTTGACAAATGATCGCCTAATATCTGTACTGCCATGTTTTTCTAAAATCCTACAAAAAATTGGTGTATAAGACAATATTGAAACATGTAAATCAACATTTTATTCTATACTCGCACCAATATGGTTTTCATGGATAAAATCTTTACAGCCTTTAACAACAATGAATACGCTCTTGGCATCTTTTTAGATTTATCCAAAGCTTTTCACACAGTTGATCGTTAATTAAATATTATTTTCTAAATTGCATTATTACAGTTTTCATGATTATACATTTAAAAAAGATATATATTTCACCTTTATTTAACCAGGTAAGCTAGTTGAGAACAAGTTCTCATTTACAACTGCGACCTGGCCAAGATAAAGCAAAGCAGTGCGACACAAACAACAACACAGAGTTACACATGGAATAAACAAACGTACAGTCAATAACACAATAGAAAATGAAGTCTATATACAGTGTGTGCAAATGGCGTGAGGAGATAGGCAATAAATAGGCCATAGTAGCGAAGTAATTACAATTTAGCAGATTAACACTGGAGTGATAAATGAGCAGATGATGATGTGCAAGTAGAGATACTGGTGTGCAAAAGAGCAGAAAAGTCAATAAAAACAATATGGCGGTGAGGGCTATTTACAGATGGACTATGTACAGCTGCAGCGATCGGTTAGCTGCTCAGATAGCGGGTGATATAATGTAGCAATATGTATGATAGAGAACAATGTGTTTATGCAAACGGCTGTGCATCTACCAGGACCAAGATATCCTATGGTTTGCCACAGGGTTCAATAATTGGACCTTCTTTATTCCTAATCTATGTCAATGACTTTGCTGGTGTGTCTTCTATCGTACTTCCTATTCTCTTTGCTGATGATACACACAAACATTTTGATTCACATATTAATGAAGCCAACTCAGGTATGGACACATTTTCTGAATGGTTCCAGATAAACAAATTATCTCTAAATGTAAAAAAAAAAAAAACTTTATTGTAGTCACTAGTAAGCATAAGAAATATAGTTTAAAAAAGTAAATAAAAAAGAGCCAGAATCTCAATTGGTAGGAATGAAATGGAACAAGTCACATCCACTAGATTCCTCAGAGTTCAAATTGATGAAAAGTTAGCCTGGAATGATCATATTCAATTTGTTTGTAGCAAAGCGATGAAATCTGTTGATATCATCAGAAAGATTAGTGGTTTGGTTCATCAGGCTTGCTTCCTAGCTCTATACTATGGCTTAATTAAATGTAATATTGTCTGGGCCAGTACATATGCCTCCTACCTACACAAATTACTCATCATACAAAATACATTTAATTATCTGGCTCCATCTGCACCTTTGTTTAAGAAACTCAATATCTTGTCTATTTACAACATTAATGTACGCCAGTTATGCACTTTCATCTACAAATACTCATACCTCCCAGATAGTTTACCTAAACCCTTCAATGGATTCTTCCATGGTCATTCTGAAATCGATCTATATAACACAAGACACTGTGATAACCTTCATCCTCCCCACTGCCAGACCTCACATAGTTAATTATCTATCAGATACAGAGGTACCATACTCTGGAATTCTTATCTTCACATTGCCAAAACCTCATCATCCCTCAATAACTTAAAGCAAAGACTGGGGGTCAGCCTGAAACTACATAATCATCCCCTCCATATAGCCTAACTCTCTTTCTCTCTCTCTCTCTCTCTCTCTCTCTCTCTCTCTCTCTCTCTCTCTCTCTCTCTCTCTCTCTCTCTCTCTCTCTCTCTCTCTCTCTCTCTCTCACACACACACACACACACACACACACACACACACACACACACACACACACACACACACACACACACACACACACACACACACACACACACACACACACACACACACACACACACACACACACACACACACACACACACACACACACACGTTGTTTCTTGTATACTGAGTATATCATGTACAATTATAATTAATATGCTTTGATTAACTGATTGAAAAAAACAGCTCACTTGCATAATGTTTTTACCAGTTTTTTTCAAATCTATTCTGTCTTTCACGTCTTTTCTTTGTTGCAAATAAATAAAACCTAAAACATTGGCTCTGCTTCAACCCAATTAGATCCACTCCAGTGTTCAAAGTGCAAGACCCTATGCACGCTGTGCATCTGAGGTAATCAAGTATCCTTGAGTAATGTTCTCAGGACATTGTGAACAACCCTTACAATTACAATCATCTCAGTGGAATTCCAACAAGGATAAACACTGCGATAACAAATCTAATGAGAGATAAAGCTACAGATCCTTTACAATAACTTTTCTTTACATGAACCCAATATTTGAGAAGGCCCAGGACTACAATATTGTTTTGACTACCAAAAATAGACCATGGACTTATAAAGACACAAATAACAAGCCTGGCTAACAAGGTTTCCCATCCATCCATCAATTCATCCATCCATCCATCCATCCAGTACCTTCTTCGTCATTTGAACTGGCATGTGGGGAGGGATTAAGAAAGATACAAGACACACGAATGGAAGCATGCGACCATGGTAACCACAATTGGAAGGAAATATGTAGAACGAACTGCCAAGACCGGAGACATATTGCTCATATGCAAAGATGTGAATCATTTGATTTGATGTGCCAAGATTGGTAGCCCTTTTGTTTATTTCATTCACGGAATGAAAAGTTGGGTCTTTAACAAGAAATGTTCATTCACAATGGCCACGTTATTCCTTTACCCCTCTCTTTCCCAGGAGATCTCTCATGAAGATGTTTCCACAATCAGGGAAATCGATTATCTTCGACACATTTCCTGATCCGACAGATACCTGGGAGATCATCGAGACCATCGGGAAAGGGACTTATGGCAAAGTCTATAAAGTACTCAACAAGATCGATGGCAGCAAAGCGGCTGTCAAGATACTGGACCCCATCCATGTGAGTAATGTGTCCTTACTTTCTGAAGTATGTGTGTCTGCATGTCGAGGTGCATGCTTTTGAAATGAGCATGTTGGGGTTTGGTTTTTAAGTAGGCCAATAATAGGAATGTCCTTTCATGCCATGCAGGTGTTTGTTGTTATTATGCATGAGTGTGACTGGCCGGCAGTAGCCTTCGGTATGTTTATGATCCTGGGGAGCCATAGTGAGGACACATCACATTACCTGTAGCCCCAGAACTGTCATGTGGGGAGTTTCAGGGAGCTTCAGGTCCTGGGCTGCCATCCATGATGAATAGAAACTACACGTTGGTCAGGAACGTGGTTTTCAGACAAGTTTCACATGGATTTTCCCGTTTATTTTTCACATATTAGAAAAATGTCACGTGAGGAAAATAAATTGCACATTCTCAGACATGTGTAAAGTTTCACAAAGATTTTTCACGTATATTTTTCACACGACTTCACTTTCCAACATTTCACATGTGCTATTCTAAGTTTCACATGTGTGCTTTTGGAACCAGTGGGATTGGAGTCCATGTCTCCCACAGGAGAAGCCAATGTCTTGACTGTTCGATCAAGAGGGCCAATATTGGGTTTCTCTTCCAATGTATATGTAATGGGCACAATGGGAGACAGAGAGCTGTTTTAAAGGTGTTTGTTTGTAACGGACCACAGGAGGAGGCAGGTAGCTGGGTCCAGAGGCAGGCAGAAGGTCATAAACAGGGGGTCCAAAAAGGCAACAGTACAGGCAGGGAAAAGGCTAGTAACGTCATGCAGGATTTCAGGCAATAGGTTGATAACAGGAAATCCGATAGGCTAAAGTACAGACAGGGAAAAGGCGTTGTTAGTGAGGCAGGCCAAAACTATCATACACGGGAGGATTAAATTGCGGGGAACCCAGCGCTCCAAATAGACATGTGTCACACGTCAAAAAACAAACAATATCTCACAATGACGGGGTGCAAAGAACTTAACTAAATAGTGTGTGATAATGACATACAGGTGTGTGAACAGGTTATCAGAATTCAAGTGATTGGGATCTTGAGAGTGAGCTGCGTTCAAGAGATCTACGTGTTTGAGAGTGTGAGCTGGAAAGTGGGCTGGAAAGTGAGCTGTGTTCAGGGAATCTACGTGTTTGAGAGTGTGAGTTGGAAACAGACGTTACAGTATATTTATTATCAATTTCTCTCAATCTCAGAATATTGATTCATCAATAAAAAATAGGGCTGTCAAATGATACTTTTTTAAAATGATTTAATCGTAGCCTAGTGGTTAGGGCGGCAGCGTAGCCTAGTGGTTAGGGTGGCAGCGTAGCCTAGTGGTTAGAGCGTTGGCTTAGTAACCGGAAGGTTGCGAATTCAAACCCCCGAGCTGACAAGGTACAAATCTGTCGTTCTGTCCTTGAACAGGCAGTTAACCCACTGTTCCCAGGCCGTCGTTGAAATTAAGAATGTGTTCTTAACTGACTTGCCTAGTTAAATAAAGGTAAAATAAATAAAATTTGCTGTGATTAATCACGATTAATAGCAAATTCAGAATTTCCTCGAATTGAGCTGTCATTTAAGATTTTTTACATAAAGAATATTAACGTCTTGATATTGTCCATGGTAACAGTTAGCAAAATCAGGTAAATTTAAGATTTAGCAAAGCTATCATCAAGGCAAAGGGTGGCTACTTTGATGAATCTCAAATATAAAATATATTTGTTTAACACTTTTTTGGTTAACACTTTGTTGGTTACTTCATGAATTCATATGTTATTTCATAGTTTTGATGTCTTCATTATTATTGTACACTGTAGAGAAAAGTGAAAATAAAGAAAAACCCCTGAATGAGTAGGTGTGTACAAACTTTTGACTGTATATTTAAGAGCCAAAACATTTATAATGGAAATTAAAAATCCTCAGAAACGCCAACTTGTTCTCGTTGACTTGCATACTAAATTTAACTATCTAGCTTGTTTTTCACTCGGTAAAAACAACAAGAGGATACAACAAAAAAAGACCAGAAAACTCATCGCAATTTTGTTGAACCCCATGGAGCACTACAGTAAAAATGGAGTGGATGGCTCAGGAAAAATACCATTTTAACACACTTTAATTATTATACACAGGTAGGAAACACTTTAATTATTATACACAGGTAGGAAACACTTTAATTATTATACACAGGTAGGAAACACTTTAATTATTATACACAGGTAGGAAACACTTTAATTATTATACACAGGTAGGAAACACTTTAATTATTATACACAGGTAGGAAACACTTTAATTATTATACACAGGTAGGAAACACTTTAATTATTATACACAGGTAGGAAACACTTTAATTATTATACACAGGTAGGAAACACTTTAATTATTATACACAGGTAGGAAACACTTTAATTATTATACACAGGTAGGAAACACTTTAATTATTATACACAGGTAGGAAACACTTTAATTATTATACACAGGTAGGAAACACTTTAATTATTATACACAGGTAGGAAACACTTTAATTATTATACACAGGTAGGAAACACTTTAATTATTATACACAGGT
Source organism: Oncorhynchus gorbuscha (assembly GCF_021184085.1). Taxonomy (NCBI): domain Eukaryota; kingdom Metazoa; phylum Chordata; class Actinopteri; order Salmoniformes; family Salmonidae; genus Oncorhynchus; species Oncorhynchus gorbuscha. The sequence goes on along the minus strand of NC_060179.1, from coordinate 26,416,346 downwards.
AGGAAACACTTTAATTATTATACACAGGTAGGAAACACTTTAATTATTATACACAGGTAGGAAACACTTTAATTATTATACACAGGTAGGAAACACTTTAATTATTATACACAGGTAGGAAACACTTTAATTATTATACACAGGTAGGAAACACTTTAATTATTATACACAGGTAGGAAACACTTTAATTATTATACACAGGTAGGAAACACTTTAATTATTATACACAGGTAGGAAACACTTTAATTATTATACACAGGTAGGAAACACTTTAATTATTATACACAGGTAGGAAACACTTTAATTATTATACACAGGTAGGAAACACTTTAATTATTATACACAGGTAGGAAACACTTTAATTATTATACACAGGTAGGAAACACTTTAATTATTATACACAGGTAGGAAACACTTTAATTATTATACACAGGTAGGAAACATTGCTACTGCAACATGTTAACACCACCTTTTCACATGTGAGGAGAAGAAGTCCACATGTGAAAGGGATATTTTCACATTAAGAGTTTTCTTCATGTGAAACTGCAAATGTGATTTTCACATGATTGTTTTTCACATGTGAACATGCAATTGCCTTTAAACAGATTGGAAAATTCCAGAAAACTTTGTCATGGCTTTAGAAGCTTCTGAAAGGCTTATTGACATCATTTGAACCAATTGGAGGTGTACCTGTGGATATATTTCAAGTCATACCTTCAAACTCAGTGCCTCTTTGCTTGACATCATGGGAAAAATCAAAAGAAATCAGGCTAAAATGATTGTAGACCTCCACAAGTCTGGTTCATCCTTGGGAGCAATTTCCAAACGCCTGAAGGTACCACGATCATCTGTACAAACAATAGTACGCAAGTATAAACACCATGGGACCACAAAGCCGTCATACCGCTCAGGAAGGAGATGCGTTCTGTTTCCTAGAGATGAACGTACTCTGGTGCGAAAAGTGCAAATCAATCCCAGAACAACAGCAAAGGACCTTGTGAAGATGCTGGAGGAAACAGGTACAAAAGTATCTACAGTTGAAGTCAGACGTTTACATACACCTAAGCCAAATACATTTAAACTCAGTTTTTCACAATTCCTGATATTTAATCCTAGCAAAAATTCCCTGTCTTAGGTCAGTTAGGATCACCACGTTATTTTAGGAATGTGAAATGTCAGAATAATAGTAGAGCGAATGATTTATTTCAGCTTTTATTTCTTTCATCACATTCCCAGTGGGTCAGAAGTTTACATACACTCAATTAGTATTTGGTAGCATAGCCTTTAAATTGTTTATCTTGGGTCACATGTTTTGGGTAGCCTTCCACAAGCTTCCCACAATAAGTTGGGTGAATTTTGGCCCATTCCTCCTGACAGAGCTGGTTTGTAGGCCTCCTTGCCCGCACACACTTTTTCAGTTCTGCCCACATATTTTCTATGGGATTGAAGTAAAACGAGTCCTATATCGACATAACCTGAATGGCTGCTCAGCAAGGAAGAAGCCACTGCTCCAAAACCGCCATAAAATAGCCAGACTACGGTTTGCAACTGCACATGGGGACAAAGATCGTACTTTTTGGAGAAATGTCCTCTGTTCTGATGAAACAAAAACAGAACTGTTTCGCCATAATGACCATCATTATGTTTGGAGGAAAAAGGGGGAGGCTTGCAAGCCAAAGAACACCATCCCAACCATGAAGCACAGGGGTGGCAGCATCATGTCGTGTTGGTGCTTTGCTGCTGGAGGGACTGGTGCACTTCACAAAATAGATGGCATCATGAGAAAGGAAAATTATGTGGATATATAAACTGCGATTCATGTGAGGTGAAAACATGTTGTTTTCGTCACATGAGAAAAGGTGGTGTTAACACGTGAACTGTACATTTCATATATGTGAACATATGGTGTCGTGAAAACAGCCATTTCAAATGTGAAAATCCACTTTTCACATGTTAAACTGCAAATTTAAAGTCTATCTTACTGGCTTCTGTTCTCGCCTGAGGCTCTGTCTTCTGTTTGGTCACACTTTGTCACTTAATCAAATATTTTGTCTCTCTTTCTTCATTTCATCTTCTCTATGTCTCTCTCTCTCTCAGTCCGTCTTCAGTCTCCACAACAGACTTCCCCAACCTCCTCATTAGAATTCTTCCTTCTCTTTCTTTCTCTTAATCAATTTATACATTTTAATCTATCTCTGTCTATCTCTCTCTGTATAGCTTAATATCAAGCCTCCCCTTCTTTTGTTAACAACACAAAGCATCGACTGTAGATTTAACCTGGGTTGTGCTTTCAAGGCCCTACAATTACACGAAGGAGGGAAATGTTTCATTGTTCATTCATGAAACATATATTTTATGACTGATCTAGAGACAATACACGTTTGAAATGTACGTGGTTGCTATGGCTATAAAACCCAGCTAACATTTTCTTCCTCTCACTCAGTTTTGAGAAGTTAAATCTGGTGAGATGCTGGAGAAATAGGACACAAACGGTACATTGCTATGTTGAAAGACAATTTGAAAATGATCAACTACAGTAGCTACTTGACTGTAAAATGTTTTTATTATTGGCCATGTAGTTCAGTAAGCAGTAGAAGTGTTTACAATTCCTAACAATGGTTTCTTTCGAAAGCAGATACTCAACACTATACGTGGACAAGATTTAAGTAGATTATGCAACTCTTGTTGTGTTCATTTGCTTTTCCAGGTACAATGAATGGCAATATCAGGTGAAAGCGTAATGAACAGTTGTTTTTTTATCCATTAAACTCTCGCATCATCTTAATAACTGTCTCATTAGTCTGTAGAGAGTTTGTTACTGTTTTTCATGAATGAAGAACAACGATCTATAGACCGTTCTCTGAGAGGAGCATCCTTTTAATCAATCGGTTGATAGGTTCCAGCAGAGAACACAAGCACAACATCAGATTCGTGAGCATCGAGATGACATTTTAGTAACCACAGCTGTTGGTTCCATTATGACTGTTTAATTCCTCTTTGTGATGCGAGCATGTACTGTGATTTGGCATATTACATAACATGACCAAAAACAATGTATGCTAAGACGTGGCTGCAGAACACCAAATTGTTACAGATCGGTCATTGAGGATTCATGGTAAGTCTTCTGTCATTTGACGTGGTTGACCCCATGTTGGTTCTTGTTTTCCAGGATATCGATGAGGAGATTGAAGCAGAATACAATATCCTCAAGGCTCTCTCTGACCACTCCAATGTGGTTAAATTCTTTGGGATGTACTACCAGAAGGATGTCAAAAACGGGGACCAGTTGTGGCTAGTTCTTGAGGTAATGTTTTTTTTTTGCTGAATATCAATGTGACTAACTATTTACATTTTAGTCAATTATAAGACACTCTTATCCAGAGTGACTTACAGAAGCAATTAGAGTTAAGTGCCTTGGTCAATGATAGATTTGTTCAACTAGTCGGCTCTCTACAAGGTAGACAGCACAGTGGTGAAGGGCCGAGGCGGGGGAAGGTATTATGTAACAGTATAAGATCCAGCAGGAGGTCTGGACATACAGCTTTCCCATAGAAGGCCATATGGGCTCTCATGTCATTGGCTCAACCTGTGTCGTGCTGAGAGAAGCAGAGGGGGGGATTTGCATTTCCTGGGCCGTCTCCACGAATCAGTGTGGACAGCTGATTTTGCTCTTGTCTGGCTGAGTGCAGTATATTCTGGGTGTCCAGGGGCTGTTTCACGACTGCAAATATAACCTCATTACACTTTTTATACTACCCTGCAATCGCCAACATACAGCTGAAGTCGGAAGTTTACATACACTTAGGTTAGAGTCATTAAAACAAATGTTTTAATCACTCCACAAATTTCTTGTTAACAAACTATAGTTTTGGCAAGCCGGTTAGGACATCTACTTTGTGAATGACACAAGTAATTTTTCCAACAATTGTTTACAGACAGATTATTTCACTTTTAATTCACTGTATCACAATTCCAGTGGGTCAGAAGTTTACATACACTAAGTTGACTGTGCCTTTAAACAGCTTGGAAAATTCCAGAAAACTATGTCATGGCTTTAGAAGCTTCTGATAGGCTTATTTACATCGTTTGAGCCAATTGGAGATGTACCTGTGGATATATTTCAAGTCATACCTTCAAACTCAGTGCCTCTTTGCTTGACATCATGGGAAAAATCAAAAGAAATCAGGCTAAAATGATTGTAGACCTCCACAAGTCTGGTTCATCCTTGGGAGCAATTTCCAAACGTCTGAAGGTACCACATTCATCTGTACGCAAGACTTAACACCATGGGACCACGCAGCCGTCATACCACTCAGGAAGGAGACACGTACTTTGGTGTGAAAAGTGCAAATCAATCCCAGAACAACAGCAAAGAACCTTGTGAAGATGCTGGAGGGAACAGGTACAAAGTATATACAGTTGAAGTCAGACGTTTACATTTGATTTATTTTACCTTTATTTTACTAGGCAAGTCAGTTAATAAACAAATTCTTATTTTCAATGACGGCCTAGGAACAGTGGGTTAACTGCCTGTTCAGGTGCAGAACGACAGATTTGTACCTTGTCAGCTCGGGGTTTCGAACTTGCAACCTTTCGGTTACTAGTTCAACGCTCTAACCACTAGGCTACCCTGCCGCCCCATACATACACCTAAGCCAAATACCTTTATTATTATTTTTTAAGCCAAATACATTTAAACTCAGTTTTTCACAATTCCTGACATTTGATCCTAGCAAAAATTCCCTGTCTTAGGTCAGTTAGGATCAACACTTTATTTTAAGAATGTGAAATGTCAGAATAATAGTAGAGAGAATGATTTATTTAAGCTTTTATTTCTTTCATCACATTCCCAGTGGGTCAGAAGTTTACATACACTCAATTAGTATTTGGTAGCATTGCCTTTAAATAGTTTAACTTTGGTCAAATGTTTCGGGTAGCCTTCCACGAGCTTCCCACAATAAGTTGGGTGAATTTTGGCCCATTCCTCCTGACAGAGCTGGTGTAACTGAGTCAGGTTTGTAGGCCTCCTTGCTCGCACACCCTTTTTCAGTTCTACCCACACATTTTCTGCCCACACGTTGATTGAAAGGTATGGATGGAAAACCAGGAAACATAACTGCTCTGAAGGACCTGAGTTGGGGATACCTTCCCTGGAGGCCCTATCATGGGAAGCTTATGTTCAGTATTGGTGTGGGTAAGACTCAACCTCAGGTAAAGGATTTAGCTGAGCAATGCGCCTCAGGATTATAGCAGGTATCCCCAGGTGACCCTTTTATACAACGCACATAAACATGAACATTTAAAGAGCAAATGTATTGTTCAAACTGTAGCATGTGTAGTGGGTTTTTAGGGCAATACAAAGGCACAATGTCAGCAGTCCAGTAAGCTTGTCAGTGTTACTAACTATTCTACTGTAAGTACAGTGTAATGATTAGAAAGGATTTCCTCATTTCAACATGTCAAGTCAAGCGCACTATTTGACTGGCTCAAGAGGAAGAATAACCGCAGTGAAGGCTGAGACTTTTTGCCAGGCTGCTTTTTATTCACACAATGAAAAACAACCTCATCCTTCTGAACGCACCGAGTGTGAATTTCATGACTCAACTATGAAAACGGTGGTGTTTGAGAGAGAAATTCAAGGGGACCTGGTTGATGTTATGATTGTGAGAGGCAATGTGGCCCGGAGCTCTGCATCCTTTATGTTGTATTTCCCCCAGAATGCCAAGCTCCAGACGAACATGTTACCGAGGTCAACCTGTGTCTGAGGAAAGTGTTGGCGAGATCTGATGCGCCACTAGCTGAGCTTTGTGCTGTCTGAAATTTGACCCTCAAATGTGAGTTCCTGGTGTGAAGATCGAGAGAGACTATTTCAAATATAATATGAATGGCTGGTAATAATGGTTAGCTGGCCCAAGAGGCTCTGGTGAGAAAGCTCATAACGCCAAAAGTCACACATGCTGTCTGTGTTGGATGTTCAGATTCCAGTTGTGTGTTCGTTTGTGTCAAAACACATAATATCTTTGTATGTAGGGCTAGATGTAGGATATTTTCTGTATGTTACCGAACAGTGTTTGCCAGTGTATTGTGTGTGCACGTGTATCCCCGCCATTTGTTTGTGAGCCCCTATCGAAGCATGTAGGACAAGCGGCCTCTCTGCTGTGCCTCAGGGAAGGTTATTTGTTGGCCTGCTTCTTAACTGATGTTGTCCTCCGTGCCGCTGTGTTCTGTGTGATGCTTCAGCCTGTTTCCATTACCCTAGCCTCTTTTACAAGTCTGTAATCTAAGGTAAAGTAGCCAAGCTTGAACAAAGCTCACACATTTCTGTTATCCAAGTTCAGAGTGGCTTGAACATTATCATCTATCCCCTCTCGGTGTAATGCTAGCCCAGTAGATAGTTTTCACATCGCCAGCTTATTTCTGCCTGGCTGTCCTCAGTTTCCTTCTCGGTGGAAGGGTCGTTTAATCACCTGTCTGACTTTAGATGTCAGGCTCAAACCCATAATGTGACCAGCAGGAGGACAGGGGTTTTCTGTTAGCATAATCAGCATAAGCATACTCTGAATACAATGTTACCACACCATTCAGACTTCCAAAGCATACCAATCAAGGGCCGCAGTCTTAGTTGGAGTAAATCCTATTCTGTCACAAGGCAGGTGTTGATATGTACCAATTGTGCCTTTGTTTTAAGTCCTCGCTAGGGCTCCCTGAGGTATTTCAGTGGAGCACAATTACCGTGGGTTAGAAAAGCAAAGCCAGTGTTTGGGCGAGTTCAGTCAGCTTTGCAACTTTGTTTACTCTCTATCCCCACTGTGTTTTGCATATCTGTATGCAAACTCTTTCCTCATGCAAAAACCTCAAGCCAACAGCCCAAATCTGAGGGACTAATCCACGGGGCTGAAATCACTGCCAGTCGCGTTACTGGACGCTGTGTGTGTGTGTGTGTGTGTGTGTGTGTGTGTGTGTGTGTGTGTGTGTGTGTGTGTGTGTGTGTGTGTGTGTGTGTGTGTGTGTGTGTGTGTGTGTGTGTGTGTGTGTGTGTGTGTGTGTGTGTGTGTGTGTGTGTGTGTGTGTGTGTGTGTGTGTGTGTGTGTGTGTGTGTGTGTGTATTTATACAAAGGGAGAGGGGAAAATACAAAGGGGCGAAGATGGGTGATAGAGGATGCAATCACCATGGTTACAGTCCTTCCTTCTGAACTGTAATTTTCCGTGGTTCATTGTGGATCAGAGGATCCCCTCTCCTCATGCCACGCTGCTCATTATGACGACGATCTGCACAAATTGCATCCTTCACTTTGTTGCTTCCTCATTGGGCCTCATTGGGCTCTGCTCTTGCGCTTATAACTCAGTCTCTCTAGTGGACTCCTTTATGATAGATAGCGGATGTGGGGAGATGAGGGAGCTTTCATCTTTTGCTCCCAATCTGGGTCCATTGAAGGTTTGAGACCTCAACCCTATCAAAACTTCAAAGATACCAATAAAGGGACCAATTTGATTCTCTAATTGGGAATATTGTTGACCTAAATTGTATACCTTGATATTTTTGGTTCTCATGGTTGAATGGTAAACCCAAGGAGCTGTGCTATTTATGGGGCGGCAAGTAGCCTAGTGGTTAGAGCGTTGGGCCAGTAACCGAAAGGTTGCTAGATCGAATCCTCAAGGTTAAAATTTGTCGTTCTGCCACTAACAAGGCAGTTAACCCACTGTTCATAGGCCGTCATTGTAAATAAGAATTTGTTCTTGCCTAGATAAATTTAAAAAAATAATAATTCTCAAGATCTTATTTCTCATGGCTTTTTAAATTTACTTGGTACTTTATGATGAAAACGCCACGAACGAACATAATTAGGAGTTTAGTTAGGAGTAACTTTAATTCAACTTTAATGTCCTCCTATCTTTGAAATCAAATCAAATCATATGAAATTTTATTTGTCACGTGCGCCGAATACAACAGGTTCACCTTACAGTGAAATTGTCATGCAGGTGAAAGAGGACCCAAAAGCGACTTAACAGAAACAGAGTTTATTAAAGTCCAAACAGGGAATAACAGAAATCCTCTAGACTTGTAGAGGGGAAATAACTGGAGAAGCGGCCACAGACTGCAGGTCGCTTCGGGTAGGCGCAGGCCGTAGTCGACAGAGACACCTGCTCACACGCAGCATCTGATGAAGGCAAAAAAACACGACAGGACAGGGCGATACACAATCACAGCAAAAACACGACAGGACAGGGCGAAACGCAATCACAGCATGGTGAATACAATACAAGGAACCGACGGGACAGGAACGGATCACAAAGGAATAAATAGGGACTCTAATCAGGGGAAAGGATCGGGAACAGGTGTGGGAAGACTAAATGATGATTAGGGGAATAGGAACAGCTGGGAGCAGGAACGGAACGATAGAGAGAAGAGAGAGCGAGAGAGTGAGAGAGGGAGGGGGAGAGAGAGGGATAGAAGGAGGGAAAGAACCAAATAAGACCAGCAGAGGGAAACGAATAGCATGGGGAGCACAGGGACAAGACATGATAATAAATGACAAACATGACAGTACCCCCCACTCACCGAGCGCCTCCTGGCGCACTCGAGGAGGAATCCTGGCGGCAACGGAGGAAATCATCGATGAGTGAACGGTCCAGCACGTCCCGAGACGGAACCCAACTCCTCTCCTCAGGACCGTAACCCTCCCAATCCACTAGGTATTGGTGACCCCGTCCCCGAGAACGCATGTCCATGATCTTATGTACCTTGTAAATAGGTGCGCTCTCGACAAGGACGGGAGGGGGAGGAAGACGAACGGGGGTGCGAAGAAAGGGCTTAACACAGGAGACATGGAAGACAGGATGGACGCGACGAAGATGTCGCGGAAGAAGCAGTCGCACAGCGACAGGATTGACGACCTGGGAGACACGGAACGGACCAATGAACCGCGGAGTCAACTTACGAGAAGCTGTCGTAAGAGGAAGGTTGCGAGTGGAAAGCCACACTCTCTGGCCGCAACAATACCTTGGACTCTTAATCCTGCGTTTATTGGCGGCTCTCACCGTCTGTGCCCTGTAACGGCAAAGTGCAGACCTCACCCTCCTCCAGGTGCGCTCACAACGTTGGACAAACGCTTGAGCGGAGGGAACGCTGGACTCGGCAAGCTGGGATGAGAACAGAGGAGGCTGGTAACCCAGACTACTCTGAAACGGAGATAACCCGGTAGCAGACGAAGGAAGCGAATTGTGAGCGTATTCTGCCCAGGGGAGCTGTTCTGCCCAAGACGCAGGGTTTCTGAAAGAAAGGCTGCGTAGTATGCGACCAATCGTCTGATTGGCCCTCTCTGCTTGACCGTTAGACTGGGGATGAAACCCGGAAGAGAGACTGACGGACGCACCAATCAAACGACAGAACTCCCTCCAAAACTGTGACGTGAATTGCGGGCCTCTGTCTGAAACGGCGTCTAACGGGAGGCCATGAATTCTGAATACATTCTCAATAATGATTTGTGCCGTCTCCTTAGCGGAAGGAAGTTTAGCGAGGGGAATGAAATGTGCCGCCTTAGAGAACCTATCGACAACCGTCAGAATCACAGTCTTCCCCGCAGACAAAGGCAGACCGGTAATGAAGTCTAAGGCAATGTGAGACCATGGTCGAGAAGGAATGGGGAGCGGTCTGAGACGACCGGCAGGAGGAGAGTTACCCGACTTAGTCTGCGCGCAGTCCGAACAAGCAGCCACGAAACGGCGCGTGTCACGCTCCTGAGTCGGCCACCAAAAGCGCTGGCGAATAGACGCAAGAGTGCCTCGAACACCGGGATGACCAGCTAACTTGGCAGAGTGAGCCCACTGAAGAACAGCCAGACGAGTGGAAACAGGAACGAAAAGGAGGTTACTAGGACAAGCGCGCGGCGACGCAGTGTGCGTGAGTGCTTGCTTAACCTGTCTTTCAATTCCCCAGACTGTTAACCCGACAACACGCCCATAAGGAAGAATCCCCTCGGGATCAGTAGAAGCCACAGAAGAACTAAACAGACGGGATAAGGCATCAGGCTTGGTGTTCTTGCTACCCGGACGGTAAGAAATCACAAACTCGAAACGAGCGAAAAACAACGCCCAACGAGCTTGACGGGCATTAAGTCGTTTGGCAGAACGGATGTACTCAAGGTTCTTATGGTCTGTCCAAACGACAAAAGGAACGGTCGCCCCCTCCAACCACTGTCGCCATTCGCCTAGGGCTAAGCGGATGGCGAGCAGTTCACGGTTACCCACATCATAGTTGCGCTCAGATGGCGACAGGCGATGAGAAAATAAGCGCAAGGATGAACCTTATCGTCAGACTGGAAGCGCTGGGATAGAATGGCTCCCACGCCTACCTCTGAAGCGTCAACCTCGACAATGAATTGTCTAGTGACGTCAGGAGTAACGAGGATAGGAGCGGACGTAAAACGTTCTTTTAGAAGATCAAAAGCTCCCTGGGCGGAACCGGACCACTTAAAACACGTCTTGACAGAAGTAAGAGCTGTGAGAGGGGCAGCAACTTGACCGAAATTACGAATGAAACGCCGATAGAAATTAGCGAAACCTAAAAAGCGCTGCAACTCGACACGTGACCTTGGAACGGGCCAATCACTGACAGCTTGGACCTTAGCGGAATCCATCTGAATGCCTTCAGCGGAAATAACGGAACCGAGAAAAGTAACGGAGGAGACATGAAAAGAGCACTTCTCAGCCTTTACGTAGAGACAATTCTCTAAAAGGCGCTGTAGAACACGTCGAACGTGCTGAACATGAATCTCGAGTGACGGAGAAAAAATCAGGATATCGTCAAGATAGACAAAAACAAAAATGTTCAGCATGTCTCTCAGAACATCATTAACTAATGCCTGAAAAACAGCTGGCGCATTGGCGAGACCGAACGGCAGAACCCGGTACTCAAAATGCCCTAACGGAGTGTTAAACGCCGTTTTCCACTCGTCCCCCTCTCTGATGCGCACGAGATGGTAAGCGTTACGAAGGTCCAACTTAGTAAAGCACCTGGCTCCCTGCAGAATCTCGAAGGCTGATGACATAAGGGGAAGCGGATAACGATTCTTAACCGTTATGTCATTCAGCCCTCGATAATCCACGCAGGGGCGCAGAGTACCGTCCTTCTTCTTAACAAAAAGAACCCCGCCCCGGCCGGAGAAGAAGAAGGCACTATGGTACCGGCGTCAAGAGACACAGACAAATAATCCTCGAGAGCCTTACGTTCGGGAGCCGACAGAGAGTATAGTCTACCTCGAGGAGGAGTGGTCCCCGGAAGGAGATCAATACTACAATCATACGACCGGTGAGGAGGAAGGGAGTTGGCTCGGGACCGACTGAAGACCGTGCGCAGATCATGATATTCCTCCGGCACTCCTGTCAAATCGCCAGGTTCCTCCTGAGAAGTAGGGACAGAAGAAACGGGAGGGATGGCAGACATTAAACACTTCACATGACAAGAAACGTTCCAGGATAGGATAGAATTACTAGACCAATTAATAGAAGGATTATGACATACTAGCCAGGGATGACCCAAAACAACAGGTGTAAACGGTGAACGGAAAATCAAAAAAGAAATAGTCTCACTGTGGTTACCAGATACTGTGAGGGTTAAAGGTAGTGTCTCAAATCTGATACTGGGAAGATGACTACCATCTAAGGCGAACATGGGCGTAGGCTTATCTAACTCTCTGAAAGGAATGTCATGTTTCCGAACCCATGCTTCGTCCATGAAACAACCCTCAGCCCCAGAGTCTATCAAGGCACTACATGTAGCACCCGAACCGGTCCAGCGTAGGTGGACCGACAAAGTAGTATAGGACCTTGATGGAGAGACTTGAGTAGTTGCGCTCACCTGTAGCCCTCCGCTTACAGATGAGCTCTGGCTTTTACTGGACATGAATTAACAAAATGTCCAGCAACTCCGCAATAGAGGCACAGGCGGTTGGTGATCCTCCGTTCCCTCTCCTTATTCGAGATGTGAATCCCTCCCAGCTGCATGGGCTCAGTCTCAAAGCCAGAGGAGGGAGATGGTTGCGATGCGGAGCAGGGAAACACCGTTGATGCGAGCTCTCTTCCACGAGCCCGGTGACGAAGATCTACCCGTCGTTCTATGCGGATGGCGAGAGCAATCAAAGAGTCCACATCTGAAGGAACCTCCCGGGAGAGAATCTCATCCTTAACCACTGCGTGGAGTCCCTCCAGAAAACGAGCGAGCAGCGCCGGCTCGTTCCACTCACTAGAGGCAGCAAGAGTGCGAAACTCAATGGAATAATCCGTTATGGACCGTTCACCTTGGCATAAGGAAGCCAGGGCCCTAGAAGCCTCCCCACCAAAAACTGAACGGTCAAAAACCCGAATCATCTCCTCTTTAAAGTTCTGGAATTTGTTAGAGCAATCAGCCCTTGCCTCCCAGATAGCTGTGCCCCATTCTCGAGCCCGGCCAGTAAGGAGTGAAATGACGTAAGCAACCCGAGCTCTCTCTCTAGAGTATGTGTTGGGTTGGAGAGAGAACACAATCTCACACTGCGTGAGAAAGGAGCGGCACTCAGTGGGCTGCCCGGAGTAGCAAGGTGGGTTATTAACCCTAGGTTCTGGAGGCTCGGCAGGCCAGGAAGTAACAGGTGGCACGAGACGTAGACTCTGGAACTGTCCAGAGAGGTCGGAAACCTGAGCGGCCAGGTTCTCCACGGCATGGCGAGCAGCGGACAATTCCTGCTCGTGTCTGCCGAGCATGGCTCCTTGGATCTCGACGGCAGTGTAACGAGCGTCTGAAGTCGCTGGGTCCATTCCTTGGTCGGTTCCTTCTGTCATGCAGGTGAAAGAGGACCCAAAAGCGACTTAACAGAAACAGAGTTTATTAAAGTCCAAACAGGGAATAACAGAAATCCTCTAGACTTGTAGAGGGGAAATAACTGGAGAAGCGGCCACAGACTGCAGGTCGCTTCGGGTAGGCGCAGGCCGTAGTCGACAGAGACACCTGCTCACACGCAGCATCTGATGAAGGCAAAAAACACGACAGGACAGGGCGATACACAATCACAGCAAAAACACGACAGGACAGGGCGAAACGCAATCACAGCATGGTGAATACAATACAAGGAACCGACGGGACAGGAACGGATCACAAAGGAATAAATAGGGACTCTAATCAGGGGAAAGGATCGGGAACAGGTGTGGGAAGACTAAATGATGATTAGGGGAATAGGAACAGCTGGGAGCAGGAACGGAACGATAGAGAGAAGAGAGAGCGAGAGAGTGAGAGAGGGAGGGGGAGAGAGAGGGATAGAAGGAGGGAAAGAACCAAATAAGACCAGCAGAGGGAAACGAATAGCATGGGGAGCACAGGGACAAGACATGATAATAAATGACAAACATGACAGAAATGCTTACTTACAGGCTCTAACCAAAAGTACAATTTTTTTATTAGGTGAACAATAGGTAAGTAAAGAAATAAAAACAACAGTAAAAAGACAGTTAAAAAATAACAGTAGAGTGGCTATATACAGTAGCGAGGCTATAACAGTAGCGAGGCTAAATACAGGCACCGGTTAGTCGGGCTGATTGAGGTAGGATGTACATGTAGATATGTTTAGAGTGACTATGCATATATGATAAACAGAGAGTAGCAGTAGCGTAAAAGTGGGGTTGGCGGGTGGCGGGACACAATGCAGATAGTCCGGTTAGCCAATGTGCAGGGGCACTGGTTGGTCGGGCTAATTGAGGTAGTATGTATATGAATGTATAGTTAAAGTGACTATACATATATGATAAACAGAGAGTAGCAGCAGCGTAAAAGACGGGTTGGAGGGGAACACAATGCAAATAGTCTGGGTAACCATTTCAGGAGTCTTATGGCTTTGGGGGTAAAAGCTGTTGAGAAGCCTTTTGGTCCTAGACTTGGCACTCCGATACCGCTTGCCATGCAGTAGCAGAGAGAACAGTCTGACTAGAGTGGCTGGGGTCTTTGACAATTTATAGGGCCTTCCTCTGACACCGCCTGCTGTAGTGGTCCTAGATGGCAGGCAGCTTAGCCCCAGTGATGTACTGGGTCGTTTGCACTACCCTCTGTAGTGCCTTGCGGTCGGAGGCCGAGCAATTGCCGTACCAGGCATTGATGCGACCATGCTCTCGATGTTGCAGCTGTAGAAACTTTTGAGGATCTGAGGACCCATGCCAAATCTTTTTTGTTTCCTGAGGGGGAATAGGCTTTGTCGTGCCCTCGTGCCCGACTGTCTTGGTGTGTTAGTACCATTCTAGTTTGTTGGTGAAGTGGACACCAAGTTACTTGAAGCTCTCAACCTGCTCCACTACAGCCCCATCGATGAGAAGGGGGGGCGTGCTCCTTTCCTGTAGTCCACAATCATCTCCTTAGTCTTGGTTATGTTGAGGGATAGGTTGTTATTCTGGCACCACCCGGCCAGGTCTCTGACCTTCTCCCTATAGGCTGTCTCGTAGTTGTTGGTGCTCAGGTCTACCACTGTTGCGTCATCTGCAAACTTAATGATGGTGTTGGAGTTGTGCCTGGCCATGCAGCCGTGGGTGAACAGGGAGTACAGGAGGGCACTAAGCACGCACCCCTGAGGGGCCCCAGTGTTGAGGATCAGCGTGGCAGATGTGTTGCTATCAACCCTCATCACTGGGGGCTGCCCGTCAGGAAGTGCAAGATCCAGTTGCAGAGGGAGGTGTTTAGTCCCAGGATCCTTAGCTTAGTGATGAGCTTTGAGGGCACTATGGTGTTGAACTCTGAGCTGTCGTCAATGAATAGCATTCTCACATAGGTGTTCCTTTTGTCCAGGTGGGAAAGGACAGTGTGGAGTGCAATAGAGATCTCATCTGTGGACCTGTTTGGGCGGTATGCAAATTTGAGTGGGTCTAAGGTTTCTGGGATAATGGTGTTGATGTGAGCCATTACCAGCCTTTCAAAGCACTTCATGGCTACGGATGTGAGTGCTACGGGTCGGTAGTCATTTAGGCAGGTTGCCTTCATGTTCTTGGGCACAGGGACTATGGTGGTCTGCTTGAAACATGTTGGTATTACAGACTCAATCAGGGACATGTTGAAAATGTCAGTGAAGACACCTGCCAGTTGGTCAGCACATGCCCGGAGCACACGTCCTGGTAATCCGTCTGGCCCCACAGCCTTGTGAATGTTGACCTGTTTAAAAGTCTTACTCACGTCGTCCGGAACAGCTAATGCTTTCATGTATGCCTCAGTGTTGCTTGCCTCGAAGCGAGCGTAGAAGTGATTTAGCTCGTCTGGTAGGCTCGTGTCTCTGGGTAGCTCGCGGCTGTGCTTCCCTTTGTCGTCTGTAATAGTTTGCAAGCCCTGCCCCATGAGCGTCGGAGCCGGTGTAGTACTATTCAATCTTAGCCCTGTATTGACGCTTTGCCTGTTTGACAGTTCGTCGCAGGGCATAGCAGGATTTCTTATAAGCTTACGGCTTAGAGTCCCGCACCTTGAAAGCGGCAGCTCTACCCTTTAGCTCAGTGCAAATGTTGCCTGTAATCCATGGTTTCTGGTTGGGGTATGTACGTACAGTCACTGTGGGGACATCCCGGAACATGTTCCAGTCTGTGATAGCAAAGCACACAAAGCAGTATTTCAGTCCCTTATTATCAATTATGCAAACAACGTCTATAACGTCAGCCCAATGATACAATTTGTATTATTATCTTTGTGGCACTAATAGCTCTTCCAGCATCGTATAAGTCATAAATTGATATTGCTGTCTATTCTGTGCGCATGTTGTATTTATGATTTTTATTTTATTCAGTGGACATTAGTCTTCTCCTCACTAACAGCACATAACACATTGCTAATTAAATGATACTGCCTGAGAAGCCGGTGTTGAAGCTGTTTTCTAGTGACATTTATTTCGATACACCCATAACAATGAGCTAATGATGTGCGATTTTGCCTGGCATAGAACATTTGCTCACTCGTCAGGACAGGTGGGACAGCTGAAAATTGAGTTTTGATATTGAAACAATGTTGCAAATGTCGGAGAGATAGACAGCAACATTTATACAAATCTCAAAAAAAGATTGTGGTGGAGATCAAGTTTATAAATGTCCTTTTTGGGCTGATCAGACAGTGGATTGCGCAATGAGATGGAACAGTAGGAATTTTAACGTCATAGCCTTAGCCGGTGGTAACTTGTGGAATAGACACCGGCTGGAATTAAGTTTGAACCAATCAGCATCCAGGATTACACCCACCTGTTGTATAAAAGGAAATAAGGCCTTGAGTGCCAGGGAGTAAAGAGGTTGGCAGGATAAAGCTAGCATCTTGGGTAGTTCTGGCTTCACATCTGTTTTTAATCTCTGCATCCAGAATCAAATCATGTGTGCAGGCTGGTCAGCTGCTCAACAACTGTGTAATGGTTTGTCTGATACGAGTGACTTCCTATGTGCAGGGCTAGCCATACCTATGCCTGACTACTACTGTTTCCCCTCACTGAGTTGCTACACAATGTCGAGGTTCCAGTTCCTCACAGAGACACGGTGTCTAATGACACACTGACAGTGTGTGCATTTGGAAGTCATCGAATCCAATCACATTTTATTTGTCGCAGACACACGTGTTTAGCAGATGTTATTGCGGGTGTAGCGAAATGAGTGAAGGTAAGCCGGTGTAAAAATACTTGTAGCCATGTCATTCAGTATCAAAGCTCAAAGGAGAACCTCTGAGCTGATAACACCAGACTTAAACGGTAATGCAACCTCTTATGTAGGTAAGCTAGTTGAACGGCAATACGCCCAAACAACGGTTGGTGTCATCAGTAACGCCGTTATCACAGTGTTATGGCAGTTGTCGTCAGCTTTTACATATCGCTACATACATGGCTAGATATGGTACAGAGTTCTTTTTAAACCAATGCAAATGATCCAAAACAACCAAACCATTACCGTGAAGCACGTTGGCATGATTAGTATTGGAGCAGACTGCAACTATCAATTCTATGACCACCATCCCACCATAATAATGAAGGATCACTGCAGCGATGGCATGTTTAATGCAGATAAACTAACAGGGGGGAGATTGCGTTCATTATTACACCGGGAGACATAGTAGATAATTGTTCCGTCTGTGAAATGAGCTGAGAAGATGGATCCGGGGTCTGACGTTTAAATAGCCCGGCACTCTGCTTTTTTACTCACATATATCAATCATAGTGTGCCGCTGCTTCAAACCCTCGGCTACTCTGCCCTTGTGTCCCCAATACCTTCATCTGAACAGCAATCAAGTGCTCTGTTCTACGCTTTAAGTTGTGAAATCATTTCATATAAGGTGCTAATAACATGCATCTAATCATGTTTCATTTTATATTTTTTGAAACACACTATTTGTCTTTCAGCTCTGTTGTCTTCAATCCTCCATTTTACTCCCTTAAAAACAATGCCCTTATTCTGCCCGACTCCAGGTCGTCGCCAACTCTGGCCGTTATTAATTGACAATGAGGTTTATAATGGCTTTGTTTGTTAGGGCTTTAAATTAAACACAGTCAGAAATAAGAGACCTTGGCCTGAGGACCAAACACGCACAATCACACACGTACACACACACACACGCACACACACACACACACACACACACACACACACACACACACACACACACACACACACACACACACACACACACACACACACACACACACACACACACACACACACACACACACACACACACACACACACACACACACACACACACACACACACACACAATGATAAAACATCATTTTTGTTACAAGTTGAAAAGTAACAAAGGAAAACATGAGATAACCTTGCGTAGCTGTTCTTTCATGAAATCTTAGTGTCCTTTTATGGAGACATCTCTTTGTGCTGCAGTAAACATAGATGTACACAATTATACTGCTCAATTTAACTAGCTGCACCTGTAGAGAAAACATCCCCAAGCTTAAAATGGAATGCCCAATCAAAAGGGCTGGTATGGGGAGGGGGGGGGGGGGGGGGGGGTGCATACATATTTGTGACATCCTCATCATCTTTTCTTCTTTCTTTTCAATGGTCTTTGATCCATTCACTTCATTTACATGACAAAAGCAGCACCTGATCTGTATTGGATCATGTCCTGTTCTGTGTCGAGGCTTACTGGCCAAACCTTTGAGCTGACAAAGAAGAACTATGGTGATTCACAATATGCATTTCTTTTGAAGCTGTCTTGTTGCAGTGGGGTGATTGGCTAAGGTCCACATATCCTATAGGCGGGATCATCATGTGATGACTCACAGTACCCACAGACAGGTCTTAGCTAATGATTGACAGGACCCGGTATAGCAATGATGATGACCCAGTATGGAGCTCAGAAAGCTTCACATCTCTACTACTAGTTAGCTATCGTCATCGGGTTTCCACTAGCTACCACAACTACAAAGTCAAAAAGGCTATATCGTAAAAAATGTAATAAAACAAAAATGTGCTTTTGTCTTCATTTATGATTAGAGTTAGGCATAAGGTTAGCAGTGTGGTTAGGGTTAAGGTTAGGTTTAAAATCTGATTTGAAGAAAATAGATTGAAATAGCTGGTGTTTATGACTTTATGGTTGTGGTAATTCGTTTGTGTACAGTATTTCATACCGACCCTCCATTTTTATTGTGGGTATAAATAGCAGGCTAAGACTTTGAAATCCAACAGCTAGTCTAGCAGAAGGTAGGGGGATGGAGCCGGTGATGGCAGCTAACAGTATTAGCCCCTAAGTCTCAAGTCATTTCCATACAACATGTGAGGAATTATGTTGGTGTCTTGTCCAAAGCTGACTGCAATAATGTGCCCACCGTCTCTCGCGGGGAGATAACCATGAGGTTTCAAAACGAAGCCAATATCTGACATTAAAGTATATGTTCTTCGTGTAGTCTGAACTCTGGGGATATTTGACCAATGTTGACAGAAGAGCCAGTTCTATCTAATTTGATGGGTTCTGGTTTAGGGCCAAATGTGGGTATTGATGGAATTAGCTATTTCTGGATGTGTAACAGTAGTTGGCAACATGACTTGAAGTGACTCAAATGCAAGAACTTAATAAGATACTATGCTACATCTAGGTAATCCCAAATAGAAAACAATGTAGCTAAGTGTGAAATTTCACACGTCGTCTTTTAGTCAGCCAGCTGGTGCGACTGCCTCTTTCAACATGTCCAAAATAGTTCATGTTGGCGTTAAATGGGGCACTCTAGAAGACCAAACAGTGCGGCCAGGAGAGCGAGTGCTAACGTTTAGCTTGGCTAATACCATGGCACTGGAGCCTAGCTAGCTCATTAAAATGGATCGGTCTGCCTTGCCCTGTGTAATTTAATGATGACAGGTGATCTCGGCAGTGATGTGGACTCTGACGTCAGGCTCAGCCGGCTCCGTGAGACACTCCTGTCTGCAGAGGCTTCTGATACGCTCTGCTCGACTGCAGTCTGTCTGCAAAGGCTGATAGGAAATAGCCGGGGCTAGCAGAAAGCGAAGTGAAGTATTACTGTTACAGTTTCTGGAATACGGGGGTTTTGACTGAGCTTCTATATAACAATGTTTTTCCGTATCACCAGGACAGACAGACAGACAGACAGACAGACAGACAGACAGACAGACAGACAGACAGACAGACAGACAGACAGACAGACAGACAGACATGCAGAGACAACATACCATGGTTTAGTCCTTGCGAGGGCAAATCAGTTCGCCCATGTTCAGCCCTCTAGGGGTCTGTGTGAAGCTCTCACATGTGAAGGGTGCTTGACATCGTCTGACGTCCCTGACAATACACCACCTGGCTGCCACTCATCTTGTCTGTCGTCATCACACGTCTTGACGTCCGTATCTAAGTGTTGGAGGAAACATATGACAATAGGAGAAGTTAAGCATATCAAAGCATCACGTCCACCTACAGTCATGACCAAAATTACTGGCACCCTTGATAAAGATGAGCAAAAAAGACAAATACTGAGCTATATTGTGTGCTCCAAAAAAAATCAGAAATGCTATTATTTATTACAACTGCTCAGATTTGATTTAACAAGGTGTCTTTCTGTTTTTGTAGATTTGTACATGTCAAAATGATTGGGACCACTGTTTGTATTACTACGGAAGTATGACAACACTGAGCCGTTTGACCAATTCATCTTACCAGATCCTCTCGATGTCCTTCATTTGTTTTTACGGACTGCCCTCTTCAATTCAAACCACAGGTTTTCAATGGGTTTCAAGTCTGGAGACGGAGATGGCCAAAGGCCAATGTTGCTTTTGCGGTCAAATAACTATTTCTTTGTGGATTTTTATTAGTTCCTGGTGTTATTGTCTTGCTGGAAGATCCACTTGCGGTTAAGTTTCAGCCTCCTGGCAGAGGCAACCAGGTTTTTTGGCTAAAATGTCCTGGTACTGGGTAAAGTTCATTGTGTCGTTGACCCCATCAAGGGCCCCACGACCAGTGGAAGCAAAATAGCCCCATAACTTCAATCTCGGCCGCCATATTTTACTGTAAGTATGGGGTTCTTTTCTGATTATGCATCCTTCTTTCGATGACAAATTGTTTTGGGGTTCTTTGGCCACACACACCAGTGGTTGAAAACGGGCCAGCAATCATTTTGACACCTTTTTTATAGTTATTTCATTTTCCACAGGTCATTTTATTAGTTTAAAATAATACAACTTTCAAATGTTTTGGAGCGTACAACATAGCTCAGCATTTTTATACAGGACTGTATATTCCAACCGTTTCCGTTCCTTTCTCCCATTTAAAAAGTGCACACTGTGTACTGTAAACTGCAGGCTAAGTGGAACAGGCAAATTACAACTCCCTGTGGTTAGCTCAATGAGTGCATGTAACTGGCAGAGAAACACGAGGGCAGAGACACAGTGCACAATGGCTTTGGGCCATGTGGACAGAATGTTAATGAGATCCGAAAATGGATCTGTCTTTCTGGGAACTCCTTACCAAGTCACCAACAGAGAAGCTCTCTATAACAACCTGGTTGTGTTACTGCATCTTTCCTCCATCCATTTCCCATCCTCCTTTATTTTGGGAATTTAGCATTAAAACGTTGTTTTTGCTTGCTTTTCCCGTGACGTGTGAATGATCATGGAAACAAACATCACCAAAAAACGGTATAAACTCTATAACTGGTTACCATTACATCATAGGAGACATTGATTGCATTGATGATTACACTCTGCGTTTTGTGACTCACTCTGAGAATGAATGTGAAGCCTTTTTCGGTTGTCCTCCACAAGAGGGTGCTTCTAATTATCTGTAACCACTGAGGTTTCTTCCCTCATTATCCCTTCAATGCACAAGTGAGACAGAGATGTCTCTGATTATAGGAGTATAAGTGTTCTACGCATAATTAGACAAATAGGCATTTCCCTTTTAGAATGCAAAAAAAAAAAAAAACGCTTTTATGCATGCAGTTCCTCATGAAAAATGCAGGCAAAACAAGTAGCATTTCTGAGAGTGCAGAGACAAAATATTTATTGCTTGATTCAAGCCTCCCACTGATGCAGATGAGGGGCCATTGTATCCGTCTATAAAGTACTTAGACACAGCTACTTAGATTGTACTATTATGCGCCACTCGGTTTCCTCCGTATCTCAGTCGGCACTCAAGGACGTTTTCTCTTTATCTGGAGGTCAGATGATGACAGCCCAAAATAATGGGGTATTATTGTTGCCTTGGCAACACCTAGGGCAATTCTCCGTGATTTTCTGTGATTTTCAGGCAGGCGTTGACATTGATAATAGAGCCCCGTCTCACTTTAAGGAGATAGATTCTGCTGCTCGCACTGTAACCTTATGTAGTATGCAGAAAGTGACATTTCTTCATACGAGAGATTTGTTGTGTAATCAAGCTTAGGTTATTTAAAAAAAAAAAATTGTAGTGTAAAATGGGCACTGATTACTTGGTAATGAAAACAAGTCTGTTTTCCCTTGACATGCCACTCAGTAAAGCTCTCTGCCAAATGTGTACTTTAAAACACTTTTCATGGGTTCTCATCAAGGCATATGCATATGCCAGGGTTTTCATCTTCCTGACAGAAATAGTCTCCAAAGTAGGCGGAGGTGCTTGATTCGAGGACCTCGATTCGCACATCTTTAATAATTACAGTTTAGTCATCACAAAGCCGATTATATCCCTCTTAGGAGAATCTGCATTTTCTCCATACACACGATTCCTACCTCCCCCTAAGCTGTTTCAAATAGATAAGCGTAGAGAGATTGAACAAAATAATCAACTATCACCACCATGGTCTTCAGAGCTTTGAAGATTCCTTCTGAAATCTTAATTTTGTACCCAGCGCTTTTATCAGAAGGGTGTTACACAATGCGAAGCTACAGTATGCACATCTAGATGTGGCATATCTAGATTTAAGCTCATTGTCTCGGCTTTGGCCAGAATATGCTGACTCACGCTACGGTTTAGCAAAGGAAAGCCATTGTCTTCTCTCTTTCTTATGTGCCTGTAGCTCTGCAATGGAGGTTCGGTGACAGACCTGGCCAAAGGCATGCTGAAGAGAGGGGACAGAATGGATGAGGCGATCATTGCCTATATCATACACGAGGCCCTCACGGTAAGCGTGCTCTTTGAACGGTGGATGGACTTGAGAGAGAGAGGGAGAGAGAGAGAGAGAGAGAGAGGGAGAGAGAGGGGAGAGAGAGGGAGAGAGAGAGAGAGAGAGGGAGGGAGAGAGGGAGGGAGAGGGAGGGAGGGAGAGAGGGGAGAGAGAGGGAGAGAGAGGGAGAGAGAGGGAGAGAGAGGGAGGGAGAGAGAGGAGAGAGAGAGAGAGAGAGAGGGAGGGAGAGAGAGGGACAAAGCCTGAAAATTACTTTTCCCAACTATGAATTGAATGACCCTCTTCCGATGACTTACTATATTACTACTATCTCTGCTGTTACAGGGTCTCCATCACCTGCACATCAACAAGACCATCCACCGGGATGTCAAAGGCAACAACATCCTACTGACCACACAAGGAGGGGTGAAGCTGGTGGACTTTGGTACGCTCTGTGGTGTGTGTGTGTGTGTGTGTGTGTGTGTGTGTGTTAATTTGTCAGCGGTCTATGTGTGCCTATGTGTCTGTGATACTGCCGATGGATCAAATCCATTACCCCAAATTGTTTGCCACCTTAATTGGCTTACATTTATTTTCTTATCCAGGGTGGAATACGTTTACCCGGTGGTGGGAAGGTGGTAGGTGGGTAGCCGCAAATACATTTCCATTAGACGCAGTGTCTCCTGCATTTGGCCTCACCGCAGAGGACATTGTTTTTATTCGTTGTGTTACCAATGCAGCGCTGATTTGTTTCCTGTTGTTCTCAACCAAATGAAGCTCTCTGTGCGCTAGCCAGAGTCTGAATAAGGAGAAATGATTCAGGCCATTTCCAGCAGTGACTCAGCGAAGCTCCTTTGGGGCCTGAAAAGCAGCACGCCTCTTTCCATTACAGCTGAATCTCCTCTTTATTCAGCCCGTTAAGCGAAGCTTCTCTTAAAAGCATCAACCTGCGCATGTCGCTGCCTCCCTCTCTTCCCTCACTTAAACCAAGGAGTAATGGGTCTTGTGAATTTTTGTCGGCTCCATAGAAATTCCAGGAATAACACACTTCGCCCATTTGCGCTCTTTGTTGCCGCTCCCCTGTTTAACACTTCCGTTAACGAGGTATTCACTCCTGAGGAGGCTCCACTTTAGCTATAAGCTACTCTAAAGTGATACGCCCAATCCCTCAGATAGATGGTCGCCACCCTGGCTTCAGTCCGTATCAGCCCCAGTGCAGAGGCCATGTGAAGATGCTAATTACTTTGGGGGGATTCTGGGTAGCGGAGAGATAACGGGGAAGCTTGGCATTCACGCAATCAGGGTAGGAAGGGGGTTAGGAGGAGGAGGGTGAACCCGGACATATGAAATGAGCAGATAGGAGGAGCAGACCCCGCAGAGTGAAAGAGAGGAAGATAGTGATGACTAATGACCCCACAGTGAGAAAGAGAGAGGGAGATGGTGATGGTGATGACTCATGACCCCACAGAGATAAAGAGAGAGGGAGATGGTGATGACTCACGACCCCACAGAGAGAAAGAGAGAGGGAGATAGTGATGACTCACGACCCCACAGAGAGAAAGCGAGAGGGAGATAGTGATGTCTCACGACCCCACAGAGAGAAAGCGAGAGGGAGATAGTGATGACTCACGACCCCACAGAGAGAAAGCGAGAGAGAGATAGTGATGACTCACGACCCCACAGAGAGAAAGCGAGAGATAGATAGTGATGACTCACGACCCCACAGAGAGAAAGCGAGAGGGAGATAGTGATGACTCACGACCCCACAGAGAGAAAGCGAGAGGGAGATAGTGATGACTCACGACCCCACAGAGAGAAAGCGAGAGAGAGATAGTGATGACTCACGACCCCACAGAGAGAAAGCGAGAGGGAGATAGTGATGACTCACGACCCCACAGAGAGAAAGCGAGAGAGAGATAGTGATGACTCACGACCCCACAGAGAGAAAGCAAGAGGGAAATAGTGATGACTCACGACCCCACAGAGAGAAAGCGAGAGAGAGATAGTGATGACTCACGACCCCACAGAGAGAAAGCGAG
The DNA here is from genome assembly GCF_021184085.1 of Oncorhynchus gorbuscha. Taxonomy (NCBI): domain Eukaryota; kingdom Metazoa; phylum Chordata; class Actinopteri; order Salmoniformes; family Salmonidae; genus Oncorhynchus; species Oncorhynchus gorbuscha. The sequence continues at coordinate 26,391,748 of NC_060179.1, read as the reverse complement.
AGGGAGATAGTGATGACTCACGACCCCACAGAGAGAAAGCGAGAGAGAGATAGTGATGACTCACGACCCCACAGAGAGAAAGCGAGAGAGAGATAGTGATGACTCACGACCCCACAGAGAGAAAGCGAGAGAGAGATAGTGATGACTCATGCTTTAAAGTTCCCCTGGCTCTGTCAAAGTCAGCCAACAGGAAAGCATTGTTTGGTCAGGATAGTAAAGTCATGGTAGACTATAGAAAAGCTTTGATGTTATTACAGAGAAGCTGTCATTTGGACACACAATGTTCTCCTTCCACTCTGTTGTTTAATATTTCACTCACCACATTCCCCATGAATACTTCATTCAAATGAGGGCAGGATTCAATCAAACCTGCACTCCAGGAAACACACTGTACCCCCTCCCTTTCAAATGACCCTTCTGTATGATCTGATTTAGCGAAGTCCTCCACACAAATACCAGTGCGACACTCTACATTATGAATACAGAGTTAGGAGGTGACCTATAAACAACTAGGAGTGTTTGAGGCTGTCTGAATATCCCATGGTCAGATTCATTTGATCAAGCATGCCTTTATTTTGATAAGCACCCCATCAGAAATACATAACGCCCTGTACGTTTGTACAGAGGTACAGAGATCTGTGTTTTACAGTGTGGTGTTATGTTGGTTTCATCAGTGTTTCTGAGGCTGTAAACTATTATACATATCACTGATTTGAAAGGGGGGGGGGTATCAAAATGTTATGCATCTAAAAAATATATAATTTGCAGGCACTCTTTTCCAGAGCGACTTACAGGAAGGAGCCTTGTTCAAGGGCACATCGACGGATTTGTCACCTAGTCAGCTCAGGGATTCGAGCAGCGACCTTTTGGTTACTGACCAAACGCTCTTAACCGCTAGGCTACTTGCCGCATAAATATGTGTTGCTATGACAAAAACAAAAGATTGTCATGGGAACAGAGAAGAGTTTGTTTCTTCATTTAGCTTCAAATGTGCTGTCATTATGGTGAGAATCACCCAAATCCTCTTCCACTGAATTAATGTAGTCTACTCTTGTTGGGGTTGGCGACCCATGTTCTCTCACCCACTGTGAAAACTAAAAGACACTCAACTGCACATTTATTCCAATAGGCTGTCATGCTGTGCAGGAAAAATTGTATTTCGCTTCTCTCCGGAATCCTGGTAACTGATTTTGATAAGAGAAAGGTTGGGGAATATATCAATGGGCACATTGATACGTGGAGAGACAGACAGACAGACAGACAGACAGACAGACAGACAGACAGACAGACAGACAGACAGACAGACAGACAGACAGACAGACAGACAGACAGACAGACAGACAGACAGACAGACAGACAGACAGACAGACAGACAGACAGACAGACAGACAGACAGACAGACAGACAGACAGACAGACAGACGGCCCAGAGCGACGAAATAGACAGACAGTGGTGATACAGGGGGCTTGACATAGGTGGCTAGGAGAGATGGGGGGACAGAGAGAGCGAGAGAGAGGAAGATAGGAGGGACACGTGCTCCACGCGTGTCCTGCGTCACGCCGAGCCTAATAGTTTTCCATGTGGGGGACTGGCACGTCCCACGCTACACTAAGCAGCTGAAAAGATAAAACCCCTGCAGTGACTCATCACCACCCTGAGAAAAAAAAGCCCTGAAAAAGAGAAGAAGAATATGGATGGAGGCCATCTTTTCAGTTTCTTAATGAATATGCTAATTGACAGTGTTATCTCTCTGATGATTATTAAGGGTGTTCCGCCGGGCCCTGCCTCTGGGTAATGTTGTAGAAAAAGAAAGGCCACGGGGGCTTTTTATAGGGCTGTCTGTGTGCATACTTGTCAGGGCCTCATAACCATTTCATCACACCAACCATGAAATGGTTAAATACGAGTTAATATGTGTGAACGTATGTGTGTAGGACGTGTGTGTTTGATTGGGTGTAGGTTTTCTGTGTGTGTGCGTGTGTACGCGGGTAGCCTAGCGATTCAGAGCATTGGGCCGGTAACCGAATGGTTGCTGGTTTGAATCCCAATCCCGTCTAGGTGAAAAGTCTGTCGATGTGCCCTTGAGCAAGGCACTTAACCCAAGTCGCTCTGATAAATGACTCAAATGTGTCTGTGTACTGACTATCTGTGCAAACATTTTTCTGCTAGTAACATGCATGTGTTCGTGCATGCATCGTTTGTGTGTGTGTGCATGCATGAGCGTGTGTGCATGTGCACGTGCAGCACAGTGTGTCAGCCCTGTGTATATCCCCTCCTGCATATAATCCTAATCCCTTTTGATGTTTGCTACAGCACCGTTGAGAATCTGCTGCTTACTGCAGTCCTTCTCCTGCCTATTCATTCCATCCAGAATGCAGTTTAACCCATTCAGCAAGGAAGTCCTCGGAGAGATGTCCATTATATACTCTTTACAAATAACATCGTCTTATACTCTAGTTCATTCATATTCACTATACAGTTACATACAGCATAGATAAAAGCCAACATTAACATTGTTTTACACGTGTGTGATTTGTTGACTCAGATGGAGAGTACTGTATACTGTATATTCATCTATGCTAGCAACATGTCATATACTGTATTTTAAAACACTTTGTAATTCTCCAGTTGTCTGTTTAAACATGTATGCACATAGTAACCACACAGCTAGTTGTTGATGCACAGCTTCTCTCTCAGTCCGTAGTAGTCTCGCTGCATTCTGTTGATAACCTAGTGCTCATTGGTGGATTCAGTTCAAGCTGCTCCTCTACCACCTACTGCAGCTTCACACTGATTTGTCTGGACTGGAGTCTGGAGTCACGACTGTGGCTCGGCCTGTCGCTGATTGTCCAGACATTTTGATATAAACAAATGAGCAGTGGTGGAAAAAGTACCCAATTTTCATACTTGAGTAAAAGTAAAGATACCTTAATCGAAAATGACTCAAGTGAAAGTGAAAATCACCAGGTAAAATTCTACTTGAGTAAAAGTATTTGGTTTTAAATATATTTAAGTATCAAAATTAAATGTAAATGCTAAAATATACTTAAGTATCAATAGTAAAAGTATAAATCATTTCAAAGTCCTTATTTTAAGCAAACTTGAACGGCATCATTTTCTTGTTTTTTTAAATTGACAGATAGCCAGTAGCACACTGCAACACTCAGACATCATTTACAAATGAAACGTGTGTTTAGTGAGTCTGCCAGATCAGGCAGTAGGGATGACAAGGGATGGTCTCTGGATAAGTGCGTGAATTTGACCATTTTTCTGTCCTGCTAAGCATACAAAATATAACGAGTACTGTATGGAAATGTATGGAGTAAAAAGTATATTATTGTCTTTAGGAACGTAGTGAAGTAGAAGTTCAACGGTAAAGTACAGATACCCTCGCCCCCCCCCCCCCCCCAAAAAGACTTAAGTATTACATTAAAGTATTTTTACTAAAGTACTTTACACCACTGCACATGAGTGTTACACCCATATCATGTGTGTAACATCTTCCTACCCTCATAACTGTGAAGGTAGGAAGAGAAAGCAGCCTTCTGCTAATGGCTGTGGCCACAGTGAAGAGACGACTCATGGTCCTATTCAGATTGACTGGACCTTTAGAATAATTCTTAGTTAAATATCCACCGTAGACATAGCCGTTTGAATTGTATACGGTCTCCTTTCAAAATGACCAGAAGATAACGGGAACACTTACCAAATAATCCCAATTAAATCATGTCATGGTTTGAATGGGTTAGTCAGTATTGTGTAGATTAGAAAGCAAGTGCTAATATAGTCGTTCTGAGGTTTGTTCATGATGGGATTTCTAGTCAAATGCACTGCTAAATCACCTGGGTGTATTTGTAATGCAAAGCAATCCATCATTTGCTTGAGAGCGATCACAAGTTGGCATGTGTTTAGGCTATGTTTGAGGCTATGTATGTGTGTGTGTGTGTGTGCGTGTGTGCGTGCATGCGTGCACACGTCTGTTTTTGTTCAATGTCAATGTCACCAGTGACCGCACCATCATGACTAACAGAGTGGGTCAGGAATTTCGTTTACTTCATCCATCCCAGCTGGAATATGAATAGAACTTCCCTCTTTGACCCTATGACAGCTCATCATCGGAACCAGCTGCTCTGGTTTCTGTCTGATGGACATGAGATGAAAAAAAATCTATAGATATCCTATGTAACTGAACTGTGATGTCCCATTGTATACAGCCGTTCATACTGTGGTTACTATTTAATTGAGCTATGTTGTCCTTGTGTCTTTGTGCAGGTGTTTCGGCCCAGTTGACGAACACTCGTCTCCGTAGGAACACCTCGGTGGGAACACCTTTCTGGATGGCGCCGGAGGTAGGCCTCATTCCCTTTACCTCGCTAGACACTTACACAGCATCCAACACTGGACCTGTAGAAGGAATGCTGACTTTTGTTGACCTTGATAAGTAGAATTGATTTATTTGACTTTTGTTTAACTAGGCAAGTCAGTTAAGAACATATTCTTGTTTAAAATGACGGCCTACCCCGGCCAAACCCTGACGACACTGGGTCAATTGTGCTCCGCTATGAGACTCCCAATCACAGCCGGTTGTGATACAGCCTGGATTTGGACCAGGTTGTCTTTAGTGACGCCTCTAGCACTGAGATGAACTGCCTTAGACCGCTGCGCCACTCGGGAGCCCCGAATAAGAACCAAATCTCACCTGAGTGTTGGCCTCTGACCAGCTACTCAATGTTCTTGTCTGTCACAAGACACTAGCGCTTGGCTGGCTCACACTACAACACGATGCTGAAGGTGACCTGGTTAAAACGGCCGTCCTTCTTTTTTTACATGACGTTTACATCCACTTTGCAAATGTATTTGGTGTTAACTCACGCGGAGAAATGGCATTTTACATAACGTTTACATAGAGTATAACTAATGACATTAGATTCGGAGGTGGATGTCCTTTCAGGTGGACCATTTGAGTAAAAAAAATGACTTTATCAAAAGCAACAACGTACAGAACACCGGACAGAACCAGAGAGAGGAGTGCGGCCGATAGTCGATAGGCTATCGTAAGGTTTCTCTGCCAGTTCTGGAAGTATTTTACGAAGGGTTGGATGGTACCTACTGTGCTTTGTTGGAAAAAGATAAGAGTACCTCAAATTGAGTGGATTTGAGTTGAGGGTGAGGCAAGATGGATTCTAATGTATCTGCTTGGTTTTTCTTGTTGTCGTAAATGCTGAATATTCTTCATGACTGTTGAGATGAAGATTCCGTATTGCTTATGGTTTCTTGTTATTCATGTTCGTGACACTACTCTTCATCTATGTTTGTGCGTGTGTATCTGTGCTATGTTGTGCATTCTGCACGTTAATGTTTACTTCACTATGTTCATGTGACGTTTTGTCATTTCGAATATTTCATTTTGGGACCCTTGTCGATAAAGGTGTCTTAATGATGTTGTAATTGTTATGTTTGGACAATATTATGCATTTTTTTGAGTACGCTACTAAAGTATGTACCTTGGGAATGATTACTGTTGTTTCCCTGCAGGTGATTGAGGTGTCTGGGTGTGGATTTAACTGTGTGTATCGATGCTCTGTCTGTGTACGTACCGTATGTGTCTCCTATGGGGAGATATATTTTGTTAGTGGGATGCCATTTTGGCCTAAGGATATTGTTGATGGCGGTTTGTGTGTGTGTGTGTGTGTGTGTGTGTGTGTGTGTGTGTGTGTGTGTGTGTGTGTGTGTGTGTGTGTGTGTGTGTGTGTGTGTGTGTGTGTGTGTGTGTGTGTGGGAGTGTGGGAGTGTGTGGGTGTGTGTGGGAGTGTGGGAGTGTGGGAGTGTGGGAGTGTGTGGGAGTGTGTGTGTGTGTGTGTGTGTGTGTGTGTGTGTGTGTGTGTGTGTGTGTGTGTGTGTGTGTGTGTGTGTGTGTGTGTGTGTGTGTGTGTGTGTGTGTGCGTGCCCTATCTGTACAATATTCCCTGTAGACGCCTGCAGCAGTTGTTGATAAAGGTGTGCCCATAATTCCCAAGACACTCTCAATAATATTCTCCTTAGACAAGCTTTTTGAAACTATTAGAAAGACAGACTGCATTTTCCTGCTGCTAATCGTCATGAGGGTGTGTGCGCGTGTCTCCGTCTACAGGTTATAGCGTGTGAGCAGCAGTTGGACTCCACGTATGATGCTCGCTGTGACGTCTGGTCCCTGGGCATTACTGCCATAGAGCTGGGAGATGGAGACCCGCCCCTCTCCGACCTCCATCCAATGAGAGCTCTCTTCAAAATCCCCAGGTCAGGCTCCTATAACTGCACATTTAACCATCTGGGGATTGAACCGGGATTTTCAGTGCAAGATATCCAACAGAGAAGGAAGTATTTTCCTAAATCACTGAGCTAAAGGCTAGGCGTTAGCTATGTCTAAGAGACGTTACCCCAACAACTAACATCAGCCTAGCAATCTAACTGCTACACAGATGGCAGCCGTGGTGGCTTTTCATAATGATAAATGTCCATTGGGGTAGGGTAGATGTCTATTGAGGGGTGGTAGAAGGTCAGTGGGGGGCAGGGGTAGCAGGTAGCTAACTAGTGGTGGCTTTTCATAATGATAAATGTCCATTGGGGTAGGGTAGATGTCTGTTGAGGGGTGGTAGAAGGTCAGTGGGGGGCAGTGGTAGCAGGTAGCTAACTAGTGGTGGCTATTCAGCAGCCTGATGGTCTGGGGGTAGAAGCTATTGGCCAGTCTTAGTTTTAGCCATAATGCTTGTGTACTGCCCACATTTGAGTGATGAACATGGGGAGAACAGGCCGTGGCGAGGCTGAGGTCCCTGATGATCTTCTTGGCCTTCCTGCGACACCTGGTGTTGTAGGTGTCCTGGAGGGCAGGCAGTGTGCACACAATGGTGCATTCGGCTGAGCGTACCACCCTCTGAAGAGCCATGCGGTCAGCGGCGGTGGAGTTGCCGTACCAGGCTGTGACGCAGCCTGACAGTATGCTCTCGATGGTGCTCCTGTAGAACACTGTGAGGGCCCTTCATACACAAAAGAGCAACACAATCATCACAACTAGGTTTTCTTACTGCGCTTTTCAGTTGGTAGAATAGAACGTCAAAGTAGGGCAGTGCAGGCAGTTTGGACTGCAATTTACAAAACCATTTGCACTCTACAGTTCTGTAGCCAGCGAGATGAATTGTCCTTCCATACAACTGTCTGCGGGGCTTGGATCTGTCAGAAGGTAAAATGAATAGATAGCTTTCTTTTGCATTACAGCAGCTTAGACGTACCACCTCTCTCTGCTATTTACTGTGATCCTCCTCTTTCTGTGGATAAATAGGGAGGGGTGTCTAGATCATCATAGGGAGGGGAGTCTAGATCATCTTTTTCCTCCTCTGCCCCCACTGTGTTGGGGGCGGAGGAGGTGAATGGTTATTGATTACTGCCGTTGGTCTTCAGACTGTGAGGCGGGTGCACAAGCGCTCATCACCGCTGTCATCTTGACGCCACAACATTTTATCCATCTCCACCCCACCACTGTGTGCACCAACACACAGTCACACACACATGCCTCACTAGACTGGAAAAATTGCAAATGGTAAATGACAAAAGAGTAGCTTCCTCCCTTCTTTCTTTCACCTCTCTCTCTCTCTCTCTCTCTCTCTCTCTCTCTCTCTCTCTCTCTCTGTCTTTCTCTTTGTCTCTCTGTCTCTCTCTCTCTCTCTCTGTCTTTCTCTCTCCCTCTCTCTGTCTTTCTCTCTCTCTCTCTCTTTGTCTTTGTCTTTGTCTTTCTCTCTCTCTCTCTCTCTCTCTCTCTCTCTCTCTCTCTCTCTCTCTCTCTCTCTCTCTCTCTCTCTCTCTCTCTCTCTCTCTCTCTCTGTCTCTGTCTCTGTCTCTGTCTCTGTTTCTTTCTCTCTCTCTCTGTGTCTCTCTCTCTTTCTCTCTCTCGTTCTTGCTATGACCCTCTCTGTCTAAACACACACACACACACACACACACACACACACACACACACACACACACACACACACACACACACACACACACACACACACACACACACACACACACACACACACACACACACACACACACACACACACACACACACACACACACACACACACACACACACACACACACAGGCCATTCTCTCAGCTCTCCCCTCTGTTGTTAGTGTACTCTTTGCTTGGGGGTTTTTGTTCCAGAGCAGTCATCATCACACAGCTATCTCTGAATCTTTGTGACTGCTGTTACAAGAGCTGCAGGCTCTCTCCACACACTTCCCTCACACTCCTCTTTCACCATGCTGGCCAGGATCTCCATTGAGAAACCATGTTAAATGAACAAAATTCAATAGATTCCGTGGGATGAATGCCACTGACTTTTGTATTTTTGGTTGCCAAAATTCCCTTATCCTTTGTTTTGCCAACACTCTACATCCAACACTGTCCTGTCATGCCAGCATACATGCTAGTATACAAATAATCAAACACATTGAGCAGGTTTGTAAATGCATTTCACTAATGCATTCAAATGGGTCTTGAGTTCAACAGTGATTCATTTCATTCTCTTACTCACACACTAGTGACCAGCGAAGGCACACGCTGTGTTTTTGCTTGAAGTGCTGTCCCCTTTTAATAGCCACGATGACATCACCCAAGATGTCCGGAAGCTGTTCCTCCACTGGATTATGGCTAGGGAACCTGTGTTCAGGATTATCCCGGTTTGATCCCAGAGAGAGCAGTTCTGCCAACACTCCCTCTGGCCTGGCACTGCCTAGCAGTCACCCAGACAGATAAGGGACGGGAACAGACCCCAGGTCAAGTCTAAAATACACACTACACAGCCAGGAAAGCATACACACACAAAATATGTCCCAGCATACAGTACATGTCCAAAATACATGAATTTAGGTAAAGGAAGGGTAATAAAAAAACACTTCAGTTTGTCCTCATAGGGGAACCCTTGTTGATGCTAGTTAAAAGCCTTTACAGAGGGTTCTACCTGAACCCACAATGTAGGGTACTCATAGAACCCCCTGTAAATGGTTATACCTAGAACTCTCTATGAATTGTTTACCCGAGAAACCCTTTTATATTCTTCCCAGTACCCTCTATGAATGGTTCCACCAGCCTTATTAGCCTTTAAAATGTAATTATTTATGACAATACATTACATATATCATAAGGCCTTTATTTGAGAGCCTAATTATACCCTAACATTTCCATAAAGGGTTCTTCAGATCAAAACGGTTCTTAGTAAAGGAGTAGAAAGATACAGGAGTGTATAGGAATGGTCTAAATATTTTCCGGAATTACACATTTTAAACACATTGAGTAGGTTGTACTAATCACACAGATGAATTAGTTGCATGAGAATTTGATGAGATGTGATGAGCTTGTCTGACCACTGCTATTATCTTGACTCAATATTACTGATGGCTGCGTCCTTTCACAATGGTCAAAACCCTTTAGTCTCTCACCAGTATATCGCTACAGTAGGCGTCCTTGTTTCCTCTCAGCTCCTTGATTCCACATTCAGCTCCAGTATCCAGGTCTAGATAGCAGATGGTTGACTCTCCCCTCCCCACAGCTTCTCCAGACCTGTTTGTCTTCCAGATAAGAATTCATTTTAATAGTGGGAGCGTTGGCAGAACAGAGTCCATTTAAATGTCTGACACACACTCTGTCTATATGGGGTGTGAACTAAGTGTGATAACCAGGAGATGTATGCCCTCCCATTACAGCAATGAATCGCTGTCAGTGCGGACGTGAAAAGGGCCCAATGCATTAGCGAGTCAATATCAAATCTTACAACCTGTGCCAAGCACCCTCTCCTAAAGAACCCCTTTAAACAGGACAGGGAATTATACAAATTAGCGTTATTGTTCCTTAGTGGGTGTGGTCTTGTCTTGTCGGGGTTGGGGGGCTAACTACAGTCTCTGGCTGTATTTGCTTGTTAAAGGACCACTTTTTTGTATTAATTGTGGATACTTTGAGATTGGAGGAGAAAGTCTGCATAATGGGTATAATGTCTTATAACTGTGTTATTTCCAATTGGCATAACACCTGTCAACATTTTGATGGTCCCATGACAAGTTTATGTCAGCATTCTGCAAGTCCAACCTGGTGCTGTTTAGCTTCGAAATCATTTGTTGGTGTTTTTCACCAAAATGCTTAGATCCAAGTGGCCTTAAAGTTTCGCTATGTGAGTGTCAGGCTTAACATTGAGATTTCTCTTGGTATCTGAAATGAAGCACAGTGTGATGATCATTCCATCATCCTGCTCCCAACCGTAGACTCTGTTCTCCTCCCAGTCTGTGTAATTCACATTTTATCTTATCTTTTGATTATTTCCCCCATACAGAAACCCTCCCCCTACCCTGTACCAGCCGGAGCTGTGGTCGGACCACTTTAACGACTTCATCTGCAAGTGAGTATAATGGTGTGTGTGTGTGTGTGTGTGTGTGTGTGTGTGTGTGTGTGTGTGTGTGTGTGTGTGTGTGTGTGTGTGTGTGTGTGTGTGTGTGTGTGTGTGTGTGTGTGTGTGTGTGTGTGTGTGTGTGTGTGTGTGTGTGTGTGTGTGTGTGTGTGTGTGTGTGTGTGTGTGTGTGTGTGTGTGTGTGTGTGTGTGTGTGTGTGTGTGTGTGTCGTTGCTAATTACAGAGCACAAACGTGTAAATAATCCCTCTCATTTACAGGCCAAAATACTTGGTTTATTATCCTCTTCAGATTTGCTCTTCATAAACCATTCACCCTCTAAAATAGAAGCATGAATCAGAATATCACAATGTTCACTTGCTGATTGCAAGGCCCAGAGCATAAGTAACATTCTCCCTGTCCAACTGTCTCACCCACAGATGTCTGATCAAGGACTTTGAGCTGAGGCCTAACGTTCTAGACCTGCTCCAGCATGTGTTCATCAGACAGATTGTAGGCCGAGAGAGGATCCTGCAGAAACAGCTGATGGAACTCATAGACCTCAACCAGCAGATAGGAACCACTGGGAAGACAAGGTACCATCATGATACAGATGACCTCTGTTAGCCAATGGTAGAAAGATAAAAGCTAAAAAGGCCCCACATAGCACTATGCATTCAGGATTCAACTGACCTTTGCATTAAATGACAGTCTCACCTTGTTCACCAACTACTTCTCAGATTGAGTTCAGTGTGTAAAATTGGAGGGCCTCTTGTTCGGACCTCTGGCAGTCTCTATGGGGCTGCCACAGGGTTAAATTCTCAGGCCGACTCTTTTCTCTGTATATATCAATTATGCCGCTCTTGCTGCTGGTGATTCTCTGATCCACCTCTACGCAGACGACACCATTCTGTATATATCTGGCCCTTCTTTGGACACTGTGTTAACAAGCCTCCAAACGAGCTTCAGTGCCATACAACTCTCTTTCCGTGGCCTCCAACTGCTTTTAAATGTTAGTAAAACTAAATGTATGCTCTTCAACCGATTGTTGCCCGCACCCTCCCGTCCGACTAGCATCACTACTCTGGACGGTTCTGACTTAGAATATGTGGACGACTACAAATACCTAGTTGTCTGGTTAGACTGTAAACTCTCCTTCCAGACTCACATTAAGCATCTCCAATCCAAAATGAAATCTAGAATCGGCTTCTTATTTTGCAACAAAGCCTCCTTCACTCATGCTGCCAAACATACCCACGCAAAACTGACTCTCCTACAGATCTTTGACTTCGGCGATGTAATTTACAAAATAGCCTCCAACACTCTACCTAACAAATTGGATGTAGTCTATCACAGCGCCATCCGTTTTTGTCACTAAAGCCCCATATACTACCCACCATTGTGACCTGTATGCTCTAGTTGGCTGGCCCTCACTACATATTAGTTGCCAAACCCACTGGCTCCAGGTCATCTATAAGTCTTTGCTAGGTAAAGCCCCGACTTATCTCAGCTCACTGGTCACCATAGCAACAGCCACCCGTAGCACACGCTCCAGCAGGTATATTTCACTGGTCACCCCAAAGCCAACACTTCCTTTGGCCGCTTTTCTTTTCAGTTCTCTGCTGCCAATTACTGGAACGAATTGCAAAAATCACTGAAGCTGGAGTCTTATATCTCCCTCTCTAACTTTAAGCATCAGAGCAGCTCACTGAGCACTGTACCTGTACACAGCCAATCTGTAAATAGCACACCCAACTACCTCATCCCCATATTGTTATTTATCCTCTTTCTCTTTTGCACCCCAGTATCTCTACTTTCACATCATCATCATCTGCACATCTATCACTCCAGTGTTAATGCTAAATTGTAATTATTTGGCCTCTATGGCCTATTTATTGCCTTACCTCCCTACTCTTCTACATTTGCACACACTGTACATTGATTTTGTATTGTGTTGTTGACTGTACATTTGTTTTTGTGTAACTCTGTGTTGTTGTTTTTGTCACACTACTTTGCTTTATCTTGGCCAGGTCGCAGTTGTAAATGAGAACTTGTTCTCAACTGGCCTACCTGGTTAAATAAAGGTGAAATAAAAGAAGAAGAAAAAACAACATATGGAACATTCTAGAAACTCCTTCCATAATATATTTCATGACATCTCTCTGTTGGTCATGTAGACCTATTCTTATATAACCTTGCATGTTTTACATGTTATTATACAGTCCTGTCACTTGTTATCTACGAAAGGGACCCATGCCGTGATCCAATGTGAAAATGTAGTGCATTTATTTCATCTTAACTTTCAAACCCAAGCTTCACCTACTCCAGACAGTACTTTATGTTCTATTACATTCTATTACGTTCCTACTGGTTGCACAACTGTCTGCCATTGGAGGAGAGAGGCATTAATTTTGACTTGGATGTAGACAGTAATCCAAATTGCACATCAGCTGGATATTGGGTCACCTTCAGGCTCAAAGTTTCACCAGTGACTGAATGTTGGGCCCCTGAAGCCCAGATATCAAGTTCAACCACTGCAACGATGTCATATCCTGCTTATGAACTGTAATGTTATTTCTGTCATTTAAGCCATCATGGAAAGACAGACAGAAGCACAGACAGTAACGACAGGTAGGGGTTATGAATGCCCTGGTAGGGGTTGTAGGGGTAGCTAGTTACCTGCCCACTTATTTTGTCTAATCAAAGCCCTAACTGTAGACTGTAGTTTGTACCCTACCCACAACCCAGCGCTTTGCTGAAATCAAGTCATTGTCTAGATGATTGTTGTCGACATCAAAGGATGACCCTGTCATCCTTGTGTTCCAGATGTGTTTTTTTAGTCAGACTAGACCCTTTTGAGTGTAGATGTGTTTTAGTCAGGCTAGACCCTTTTGAGTGTAGATGTGTTTTAGTCAGACTAGACCCTTTTGAGTGTAGATGTGTTTTAGTCAGGCTAGACCCTTTTGAGGATGTGTTTTAGTCTAGACCCTTTTGAGTGTAGATGTGTTTTAGTCAGTGTAGATGTGTTTTAGTCTAGACCCTTTTGAGTGTAGATGTGTTTTAGTCAGGCTAGACCCTTTTGAGTGTAGATGTGTTTGTGTTTTAGTCAGGCTAGACCCTTTTGAGTGTAGATGTGTTTTAGTCAGGCTAGACCCTTTTGAGTGTAGATGTGTTTTAGTCAGGCTAGACCCTTTTGAGTGTAGATGTGTTTTGTTTTAGTCAGGCTAGACCCTTTTGAGTGTAGATGTGTTTTAGTCAGGCTAGACCCTTTTGAGTGTAGATGTGTTTTAGTCAGGCTAGACCCTTTTGAGTGTAGATGTGTTTTAGTCAGGCTAGACCCTTTTGAGTGTAGATGTGTTTTAGTCAGGCTAGACCCTTTTGAGTGTAGATGTGTTTTAGTCAGGCTAGACCCTTTTGAGTGTAGATGTGTTTTAGTCAGGCTAGACCCTTTTGAGTGTAGATGTGTTTTAGTCAGGCTAGACCCTTTTGAGTGTAGATGTGTTTTAGTCAGGCTAGACCCTTTTGAGTGTAGATGTGTTTTAGACCCTTTTGAGTGTAGATGTGTTTTAGACCCTTTTGAGTGTAGATGTGTTTTAGACCCTTTTAGATGTGTTTTAGTAGATTTTGTGTTTTTTTAGACCCTTTTGAGTGTAGATGTGTTTTAGTTTGTGTTCCCTTTTGAGTGTAGATGTGTTTTAGACCCTTTTGAGTGTAGATGTGTTTTAGACCCTTTTGAGTGTAGATGTGTTTTAGACCCTTTTGAGTGTAGATGTGTTTTAGACCCTTTTGAGTGTAGATGTGTTTTAGACCCTTTTGAGTGTAGATGTGTTGTTTGTTTCTCCGTCTTCTGTTTCATGTCTAACTTTGACTGTAGTTTCTACAACCTACACCCATGTTTTAACAAATCAAACTCTGTATGACCCATCAAATAGCGTGAAAAATGACATTGTCACAGCTTTACTGACTTTATTGTCCCCATGGGGAAATTTTGTTGCACTGTCATGTAAAGTTGCGTTTAATTACAAAACAAATTGACAATACAATTTCCCTAACAGTTACATAGCAATAAAAAGGGACTAGCCTGCTGGCCTTACTGGGTGGATAGGAACATTAGCCCGAGCTATTTAGGAGGGAAATCACACCTGGCACAAATTATTGTCTAGTTCTGTTTTTGCTGCTGAGGGGTGCCCTATACCTGCACCCAGAGGGGACTAGTTCAAAGTCCGGGTACAGGGGGTGGCTGGGGTCTAAAATTATTTTGTGAGCCTTGCAGAGGGCCCTGACCTTAAAGATCTCATCCAGGCCTGTCTGCTTGACTCCAAGTAACTTAATTGCTATGGTGATAATCCTTGCCAACAAACAATACAAGCAGTTTAAATACCCTCAATGAAAGATTTGTAAAACAGAGTCAGTATAGTACAGTCAACATTAAAAGATCCCAGCCTTTTGAGAAAGTACAGTCTCTGTTGACTCTTTTTGTAGGTCACGTCTGTACATCTACTCCACTGAAGTTTATTGTCCAAGAGGACACCCAGATATTTGTATTCCTCTACAATCTCTATGTTCTGACCTCTGATAGATGTTTCAGAGGGAGGTGTTGTGCGCTTCCTGAAGTCTATGCACATCTCTTTGGTCTTGTTGGTATTGAGGACTAAGTGGGATTGGTCACACCACTCTACAAAGTCATTTAGGACCGGGCCATGGTGTTCCACATCACCATGCAACAGGCTGGTCAAGGCAGGGTCATTAGCGAACTTAACGAGGTGTCTGTCAGGATGGGAACTGTACAACTATTAGTGTACAAGGAGAGCCTGTGTTGGTGGTACGTACAGTGCCTTGCGAAAGTATTCGGCCCCCTTGAACTTTACGATCTTGTGCCACACTTCACGCTTCAGACATAAAGATATAAACTGTATTTTTTTGTGAAGAATCAACAACAAGTGGGACACAATCATGAAGTGGAACGACATTTATTGGATATTTCAAACTTTTTTTAACAATTCAAAAACTGAGAAATTGGGCGTGCAAAATTATTCAGACCCTTTACTTTCAGTGCAGCAAACTCTCTCCAGAAGTTCAGTGAGGATCTCTGAATGATCCAATGTTGACCTAAATGACTAACGATGATAAATACAATCCACCTGTGTGTAATCAAGTCTCCGTATAAATGCACCTGCACTGTGATAGTCTCAGAGGTCCGTTAAAAGCGCAGGGAGCATCATGAAGAACAAGGAACACACCAGGCAGGTCCGAGATACTGTTGTGAAGAAGTTTAAAGCCGGATTTGGATACAAAAAAGATTTCCCAAGCTTTAAACATCCCAAGGAGCACTGTGCAAGCGATAATATTGAAATGGAAGGAGTATCAGACCACTGCAAATCTACCAAGACCTGGCCATCCCTCTAAACTTTCAGCTCATACAAGGAGAAGACTGATCAGAGATGCAGCCAAGAGGCCCATGATCACTCTGGATGAACTGTAGAGATCTACAGCTGAGGTGGGAGACTCTGTCCATAGGACAACAATCAGTTGTATATTGCACAAATCTGGCAAGAAGAAAGCCATTTCTTAAAGATATCCATAAAAAGTGTTGTTTAAAGTTTGCCACAAGCCACCTGGGAGACACACCAAACATGTGGAAGAAGGTGCTCTGGTCAGATGAAAACAAAATTGAACTTTTTGGCAACAATGCAAAACGTTATGTTTGGCGTAAAGCAACACAGCTCATCACGCTGAACACACCATCCCCACTGTCAAACATGGTGGTGGCAGCATCATGGTTTGGGCCTGCTTTTCTTCAGCAGGGACAGGGAAGATGGTTAAAATTGATGGGAAGATGGATGGAGCCAAATACAGGACCATTCTGGAAGAAAACCTGATGGAGTCTGCAAAAGACCTGAGACTGGGATGGAGATTTGTCTTCCAACAAGACAATGATCCAAAACATAAAGCAAAATCTACAATGGAATGGTTCAAAAATAAACATATCCAGGTGTTAGAATGGCCAAGTCAAAGTCCAGACCTGAATCCAATCGAGAATCTGTGGAAAGAACTGAAAACTGCTGTTCACAAATGCTCTTCATCCAACCTCACTGAGCTCGAGCTGTTTTGCAAGGAGGAATGGGAAAAAATTTGAGTCTCTCGATGTGCAAAACTGATAGACATACCCCAAGCGACTTACAGCTGTAATCACAGCAAAAGGTGGTGCTACAAAGTATTAACTTAAGGGAGCTGAATAATTTTGCACGCCCAATTTTTCAGTTTTTGATTTGTTAAAAAAGTTTGAAATATCCAATAAATGTCGTTCCACTTCATGATTGTGTCCCACTTGTTGTTGATTCTTCACAAAAAAATAAAGTTTTATATCTTTATGTTTGAAGCCTGAAATGTGGCAAAAGGTCGCAAAGTTCAAGGGGGCCGAATACTTTTGCAAGGCACTGTATGTCGGACACTTGGGGACCTATTTTGACCCGCTGTGACCGTTGGCTCAGGAAGTCCAACAGCCACAAAACCAGCCACAAATCTAAGGGGAAGTGCCGAATGAGTCTCTGTGCCAGAATGTAAGACTGGATTGTGTTGAAGGCAGAAGACAAGTCAACAAACAGAACCTTGAAATGGGATTTGGCTCTAGATGTCTATAGACCATGTTAAGGAGAGTACACCCTCTAGATGTCTATAGACCATGATGAGGAGACTACACCCTCTAGATGTCTATAGACCATGATGAGGAGACTACACCCTCTAGATGTCTATAGACCATGTTAAGGAGAGTACACCCTCTAGATGTCTATAGACCATGATGGGGAGACCACACCCTCTAGATGTCTATAGACCATGATGAGGAGACTACACCCTCTAGATGTCTATAGACCATGATGAGGAGACTACACCCTCTAGATGTCTATAGACCATGATGAGGAGACTACACCCTCTAGATGTCTATAGACCATGATGAGGAGACTACACCCTCTAGATGTCTATAGACCATGATGAGGAGACTACACCCTCTAGATGTCTATAGACCATGATGAGGAGACTAGACCCTCTAGATGTCTATAGAACATGTTGAGGAGTATAAGAATGGCATCATCAACTCCTCTACTGGGCTGATAAGCAAACTGAAACGGGTCGAGGAGTTTCTGGGTGGCGCTGAGAACACATGACTTTTCACAATTTTCTCAAGGCACTTCATTACTAAGGATGTCAAGTCATTCAGCACAGAGGGATTAGATGCTTTAGGAATGGGTAGAATCATTGAGTTTTTCCACAATACTGGCACGTGTTGCTGGTCAAGCGAGGATTGGAAAATGTTTGTAAAAACACCAGCCAAGGGGGTGGCAGGTAGCTTAGTGGTTGAACGAGTAACTGAAAGGTTGCAAGATCCAATCCCCGAGCTGACAAGGTAAAAAAATGTGTCATTCTGCCCCTGAACAAGGCAGTTAACCCACTGTTCCTAGGCCGTCATTGAAAATAAGAATTTGTTCTTAACTGACTTGCCCAGTTAAATAAAGGTTCAGTTAAAAAAAAATGTTCAGCACCATTTACAATCAGGTTTAGCACAACCAGCCAGTAGAGTCAGACAGCGTGGATTAAGACATGTCATGGCACCATTCAAGGCAGGGAGGGAAAAAACAGGAAAAGGAGCTACTAGCCAGTTAGACACAATAACAATAGGATCAGTGGGGACCAACAATTGATTTGTTTAAGAGTTGGTCAAGCTCTGTTGTGGTCAGCCTCAACCTTTATCCGCCTGGGGAGGTAAACGCTTGCTTGGCGTCGCACTCAAGAGGGGTTGAAAGGACAACTAGGTGAGGAGTGTCTGGATAGTCATGCAGCTAAATTGTCATCGTGGGCAAAAAGCTTGTGTAGAAGCACAGCTTGAATAGATCTAGATCAGGGCTCTCCTACCCTGTTCCTGGAGAGCTAACATCCTGTAGGTATGAAAATGAAATACTGTAATATAGTTTTTTAAAACGGCATTGTTTTTGCGGACTGTAGTGTTTTTGCAAACTAGTATACTGTGGTATTTACTATAGTATTCTACAGTATACTACAAAATGATATAGTAAGTACTACACACGATTGAGGAATACTAAAGTGTGTAGTATAGTATTCTATAGTATAGTACAGTTTACTACAGAATTCTATGCTAAGTTCTGTAGTATTCCATAGTAAACTGGAGTACTTTTGTGTGGGAGTGTGTGGATGTGGGATATTTGTTTAATTTAAGTAGATAGAGAGTAAAAAGACAAAAAGGAGTCAAGGCGTTGCAGTTTTAAGAAAATTACTTTATAGAGGAATGTAATGTGAAGCCATTGTTAAATGCTGGATGAATCTACTGCAATCACTTATCAGCTATGTTGCTGTTATAAGTTAGTTGTTTAGATGCTTAGAACTAGTTGCTTTAGACTTTATTGCATCCTGTGTTGTAGGCATGAGCGCATCCACACCAAGAAAGGTGGTCAAATTATGTCATCAAGCCCCACCCCCGACGAAGTGGATGACCTTGTCACCCTGGAAGTACTTGATGAGGTAAGAGATTCAATTGGCTGAAGATATCGGATATGTATTATCAACACGGTAATAGCTTCCCCTTAGCCGATAGGTGGAATTCTTAGCCATATTGCTCAAATCTAGCCAATCCTTTCAGATCCACAAATACATTTAAATCGGCTTTGTGTTAATCAGTGTCAAGGTGGTTTTATTTATTCTCACTTGGTATTAATAACCTAGGTCAGGGAGGGGCAACTGGTGACTGACTTCCCATTTTGTAGGCCCACCGATAAATTACCCAAAACGGAAGCAACTTTTATTTTTTTACCGCTTAGGGCCCCCAAATGGCTAGGGCTAGCTCTGACTGCATGTGTGGGTATGGATGTGGGTACACAGACCCATGAGCCACTGCAGCCCCTCATGATGAGTTCAGATGTTT
The DNA here is from genome assembly GCF_021184085.1 of Oncorhynchus gorbuscha. NCBI lineage: Eukaryota > Metazoa > Chordata > Actinopteri > Salmoniformes > Salmonidae > Oncorhynchus > Oncorhynchus gorbuscha. The sequence goes on along the minus strand of NC_060179.1, from coordinate 26,372,419 downwards.
TGTTGCCTCCATCCCCATCAAAGCTGCCATACCTGACCTACATTCTTGAAAAAAAAAAGTTATTTGGATCCAGATATAACCCTTTTGTGTTCCTTTTGGGTTTCTGTGGAAAGGGATTTACCTGGAACCCAAGAGTTCTACCTTCAACCCACATTTTTTCTCTAAATGGTTATCCTTTGGGCACAGCCAAAGAGCCCTTTTAGGTTCTAGATAGCACCATTTTGTCTATGAGTGTAGGTTATTGATAACCACCCACAGTTTAAGTTAGGACAGTCTTTCCTCTCAGAATTACTTCCCCGTTGTCTCTACATCGGTATTAAATCAATATAGAAGGAAAATAGCTATATTTGTACCAAACACATTTGGGGTGATTTATCAAAGCTGAGTGCTCCATTGACATATTGAAACATACAAATTACTCAGTCGCCTCAGGATATTTTTGCCCATTCTTCTAGATGGCTGGTTTTGTTTATATCCTAGTCTGGCCCGAGAGAGGGGGTGGAAACAGAATGTATGATCTAAGCACAATGCCTAATGGAATCAAGGTGGAGATGATGAACGGAACTGAGTTCAGATTCTCATATTCATGTGATCAACGACAGTGTACATTTATTACGTTGCATAATGCTTATTTACACTGACAGATATATTGCCAATTTGCCAGCATACTGTAAGCAATCCTAATAAGCGTTTCATCTTACTGCAATGTTTCCTCGGTAATCATTGCTTTGCACCGAGGCCCTCGTCAAATGATGAAACTGAAACACTGTGATGACGTCTCTTCAAACATCAATTATTACCTTTGAATGTCACAATATTGAGTGCGCATGTTTGAACTCTTCCCAGAATTCAGTCACAGAGCAGCTTCAGAGGCGCTATGCCAAGGACCAGATCTATACCTACGTTGGAGACATCCTCATTGCAGTTAACCCATTTCACAAGATGGAGCTGTATAGCCCACAGGTGTGTGTATTTGTGTGTGCGATGTGTGTTTGTCTGTCTGTGTGTATTCCTGCGAGCGTGTGTGTTAATGTGGCCAAACAGACACTACTGAATGTACCCGACCATATCTCATTAGGGCCCCAGTGCCCCATTTCTTCTTTCCCTTCCACGCTCCCGTTGTCTCTCTCTCTCTCTCTCTCTCTCTCTCTCTCTCTCTCTCTCTCTCTCTCTCTCTCTCTCTCTCTCTCTCTCTCTCTCTCTCTCTCTCTCTCTCCTCACTGGTCACACTTTTCCATCACACGGTTTCTTCACTGCCTCTCTTTTTAGAGTTTATGCTGTTCTGTAAAAATGGTGCTTGTCTTTACTGAACTGCTGATGTTTTTGTAATTGAACCCTTCAAGACAAAATGCCATTATACTATTTTGAAGTTATATTGTCCATTGTGGCATGTTGCACATAATTAAACTAGTCATAACTAGTCATTATATTTTTGAAAATTGCTTGAAGAGATTCTCCGGTACTTTTGTGTACTTTCTAGCCAGTCGTTCTGAAAATAGTTCTGAAAGTAGCACTCACAAGCCAAAAGTGGTACCACGTCATCGCTCTCAAGTTTCAAGTTTTATTAGTCATATGTGGGGTATACACCGTCCAACGAAATGCTTACTTGCGGGTTCCTTCTCAACAATGCAGCAACAATTAGAATGAATAAAAGGAATATGAACATAAAGTAAATGGCTCACTCTCGCTCTGCTGTGTGTGCATAATGTGCCTCTTGCTAGCTGTCCCTCAATTGGCGAGGGGCTGAAGCTCATTGGTTGAACTCGAGTTGCTAGGGGGCTGGCCCATGTGTGGGAAAATCGAAAGAAAATGGCATATCCTCCAGGAAACAGTCGCTTTCAAACTAGGGATTTCGTGGCTAATTGATGTAAGATCGTAATTATGCTCATAGATTAGGCATATATGAACTACACAATGACACATCCAGCTCAAAGAGGGAGGTTTAAAAAAGAAAAAAACATATTACGCTCCAAAGTTCCAGAGCACGTCTTTAATCTCTTTGTCTTTTTGCTATACTAGAAGGCAGCTAGAAGGTTGTTGTATTTGAGTCAGCCCATTTTAGCTGCATATAGTGTAGCTAACTTACTTGTTGGTATCAAATTCAAATGAAATCCCCTTACATGTGCCTTATCCTTTTCCTGGCACAGTACACAAAGATGTACATAGGAGCGAAACGCACCGCGAACCCGCCACACATCTTTGCTGTCGCTGACATAGCCTACCAGTCCATGGTGTCATACAACGCAGACCAGGTACACAAGTCCGTGTCAACTGTAATGTATGAATGATACAGTACGTTCCACTATGTGCTGTACAAGCATATCAACATGTCAGTAGACCAGAATACCATAGTAACTGGGGATTGGTTGTTTCTGTGCAGTGCATTGTAATCAGTGGAGAGAGTGGTGCAGGAAAGACAGAGAGCGCCCATCTATTGGTCGAGCAGCTCACGGTGCTTGGAAAGGTGAGATACGGTCGTAAGAATGACATAGAATGTAATTACGGCACTTCATGTTCACATGTGACGGCGAACATGATACTCTGCCTGTTACAGTGCACCATTGCAGATCATGCTTTCATTGTTACTCGTCGCTTAAAATGATCCGTTTTTATGCTGATCGTCCACATCTTTGCAGGCCAACAATCGATCACTCCAAGAGAAGATCCTATTGGTCAATAACTTGGTGGAGGCTTTTGGGAACGCATGCACCGCCATCAACGACAACTCCAGCCGTTTCGGGAAATACCTGGAGATGAAGTTTACCTGCGGGGGGACCGTTGTCGGAGCGCAAATCTCAGAATACCTCCTGGAAAAATCCCGCGTCGTCCATCAGGCCACGTAAGACCCCTCAGACAGCTTCACTAAGGCATTCATATGGCCCTCATCTGACTGGCACATAGCCTTCATGTAATACGTATAAGGCATTCCTGTGACTTTCACACAACAACAACATTACGATTGTGGCCAATGGCCAATTAATGTGTGGATCCATCTATTTGGCTAAAAAGTCATTACTTCTATAATATTTTAGCAGCCTCTGGTCAAGAAGGGCAAGGGATAACTGGAATATTTTTTTTCCTCTGTCCCTCTGAAGCTGGTGGAATTAAAATGAGAGGTTTAAATGCAACCATCATGAAGCCTATAATCAGATGTGATAAGTATTGCATGACAAATAGCTTTACAACTGATGACAGTCTTATCACAACTGACTTAACACAGCAGTCTAGATTAGCTTGGTTGCTTGCCAATTATGTGTTTTCGGAGTACATCTTACTATGTCTTTGGCTTTTTATGAGATTGTAAATAGGCTTCTGGTAATCGTAGGCAACCACAGTTGACAGACTTGGATGGGATTAATAGTCTTTTCTGTTTCAATCATCAAACATATTCACATGTGTGGACATATATACCTGTCCTGTGACTGTCCCTACAGAGGTGAGAAGAACTTCCACATATTCTACTACATCTACGCTGGTTTAGCTGAGCGGAAGAAACTTGCCCACTACAAGCTATCAGACAGCAAAACCCCGAAGTAGGTCCCGCAATTAACCTTCCTATCTCTCCTAACCCTATACTTTCCCAAATACCCTGCTTTGCTGCCATTACCCCACCTTATTAATTGTGGTTTATTTTCCTGTTTTCTGTCCCAGGTATCTGTTCAACGAGCACATTAAATTGGGCCCTGACATAGTGAACAACACCTTCTACAAGGAGCAGTTTGACTCGGTGGAACAGTGTTTCAAAGTCATCGGCTTTACCCTGGAGGTACATACACTGTAGTGCATTGGGTTCATCGCTGATTCCTAAAGCAAAGAAAACCAACCTCCTGCCCAAAGGTTACCGACATAACCGTTCTCAGTTAAAGCCTGGAGAAAAAAAAGTATTCACGTGCAATGAAATTTGCAAATGACCATGAAACAGTTCCAGGAAAAGAGGCCCATTCTGGTTGAACGGTCAAGAGAATGATTTCCAGTGTTGATATAGGCTGTCATATGAGCCAGTGTGGACTGTGGCATGATGCCTTGTACAGTTTGCAATTAGCAACATGGACACTGATGAAGCCCAAGGAAGTGCCGTAAATAACTGATTGCCTCTGGGTTCCACAAGTCAATAGTACATTATAATCACTATAATCGCTAACCACTCTGCTAGTACGGCTACCTCTCATTCTCCTGTCTACCTTGCACATAAAGACAGGGTGCATCGAAAGTGCATCTCTGATTTGGATGAAATGGATTCTTATTTCATTTCATTAGGATCCCCATTAGCCGACGCCTATGGCGATAGCTAGTCTTACTGAGGTCCGGCACAAGACGGAGAAGACATTACAGACCAAATACTTTAGAATTTACAAACACTTCTAAACATTTTTTTAATACAAAAAAATAAAAACATTAACGTGTGTGTGTGTGTGTGTGTGTGTGTGTGTGTGTGTGTGTGTGTGTGTGTGTGTGTGTGTGTGTGTGTGTGTGTGTGTGTGTGTGTGTGTGTGTGTGTGTGTGTGTGTGTGTGTGTGTGTGTGTGTGTGTGTGTGTGTGTTACACATACATGTCAGTACATACACACAAACAAGTAGTTCACATTGGGGGAGAGGTGTTTTACACGGTGCTAGCTGTTGGATAGCAGCTCCCCATCAAGAGAGAGCAGAGTTATCACGAGCTTGTCGGTGTCATGTCAGTCTGAGTATAGTGACATTAGGACACGGCATGTGACAGTGATGCCAAAGCCATCAAACAGACTTGTGTTTGTGTGATGTAGGAATTCTGTCAGATTGTAGGCTACCAAGCCCCAAGGCTATTAACTAGGTAGTTCCAATAGAACCACTGAATCTATGAAAAAGCCTTCAGATGAAATCTCCAAATGATTATTCCATGACTTTGTATCAAAGTATGAATGTGTTATATTCTGAACAATAAGGTCAAGTCTAATCACACATTTTGAACCCTTAGGAGCTGGGCAGTGTGTACAGTACTCTGGCTGCTATCCTGAACTCAGGCGACATTGAGTTTACCTCCGTGGCCTCCGAGCACCAAACCGACAAAAGCAACATCTCCAACATAGCAGTTCTGGAGAATGGTGAGACACAGACGCACAGTGCAGCACCTGGTGTGATGTAAAGCAAACATGACCATCACCTCTTTCCCCGCTAATGCCCATTACCTCTCCAGAGAGGCCAGCCTGGCGTGAACGCTGGAGACATAAAGCACTACAGTATCCCAGGCCTGTTTACATGCAGTCCCTTTAAATTCAGCTTGACACGCCTGACATGGGGACTAGGTTGTGTTTGATGATTTTAATTTAATTTATGAGAACCCTTTTGAATAACACTCTTTGGTTCCAGGTATAACCGTTTTGGTTCCAGGTAGAACCCTTTTTTGGGTTCCATGTAAAAACCCTTTGCACAGAGGGTTCTACATGAAACTCAAAAAGGGTTCACCTATGGGGACAGCCGAATAACCCGTTTGGAAGCATTTATTTTCTAAGACTGTGGTCCAGCATCTGTATCATGGTGTGAGAGCCAGTTATCGTATTTTACCAGCTGCAGTTTGAAGAAGTGTTATCTCGTTTTGATAACTATGAATGTGCGTGTCTGTGTCAGTGTGGCTGCATTCATGTCTGTGTGTATGTTGAGATTTGTGTCCTTGTTGATGTGGCGTGTCATGTATGGTTTTGTTTTGCTGAATGCGCGCATGTGGGATATCTGCATCTTTTTTAATAGGTCCTCTTTTTGTGTTTGACTATGTCTGGTTTATGTGTAAAGGACGTGTACAGGATATCTCTCTGAATGTGTACATTTTCATCATGCTTGCATACACATACAGTATATCGTCCCAACAATGTCCTCCCTGCTGACTGTCTACCCACACCGCATGTCTATATCCATGTTCATGTGCATTTTATCTGTGTTGTCGCTGCAAATCTACATGCAAACGTCAATACCGCAGGGCCGTTTCTATGGTGACAGCATCCAGTAGCTATACATTCTTTCCATCCCTGGGTTTCTCCCCACAGCGGCGTCGCTGCTGTGTATCCGTCCAGACGAGCTCCAGGAGGCCCTGACGTCCCACTGCGTAGTGGCCCGGGGCGAGACCATCGTCAGGCCCAACACGGTGGACAAGGCCACGGAGGTGAGGGATGCCATGGGCAAGGCCTTATACGGCAGACTCTTCAGCTGGATCGTCAACCGCATCAACACCCTGCTCCGACCCGACACACACCTAGGGTAAGAGAGCGCGCGTGTGTGTGTGCGTGTGTGAGTGCGTGTGTGAGTGTGTGAGTGAGTGTGTGCGTGCGGATGCCCTGAAAATGAACATTAGCCTCACTAGTAGGCGCTAATTGTAACGACTGTCATCATTATAAAACCTTCCTGATCTGTCTCTCTCCTACCTCATCCTCTCTAATACTCTTCCTTAATACCTAATCATTTCTGATCTCCCCCTGACAGAGAGGATGACAAGGGCCTGAACATTGGCATCCTGGACATCTTTGGCTTTGAGAACTTCAAGAGGAACTCGTTTGAGCAGCTCTGCATCAACATCGCCAACGAACAGATCCAGTTCTACTTCAACCAACACATATTCGCCTGGGAGCAGGTAGCCCATTCCTCCTTGTCGCTAACACAGTCGTCTCTCTCGGAAATAGTATGAATACTCATCTGAGTGTGCCTATGCCTCCAGGGAAGCATTGCAAAGCACTTTTCACCTTTGGATACGACTTGATTTCCATGTGAATGGTGATAACGCATCGTCGTTTGTCCACCTGGCTCTTTAACAGAGTGCGTAAGGGTGAAATATCCTTCCGCTTGTATTTACGATGGGGAAAGGATGACAATTCCCCAGCCGTGGTCTCTGGGGTGCGCTTTTGCCTCGGGCAGAGAATGGTTTGCTCATGTTAAATGCTTTAGTCTAACCCCATAGAGAGGTTCCATAAATCATTGCAAAGGAGGGTCAATTAGGAGTTAAAGACAGTCAGTGTAGGACGCACCAGGGCATAAGTCTGGCATAAGGCCCCGATATACAGATGTACTGTATGTACAGAACGCAAGGCTTTTTCTACCGTGCTAAGTGTACAATATATTTGTCTGGACTGTCCTGCCTAAATTCTGCACAGTAAGACATCTGTAGAACAACGTATATCTCCTCAGAACCATCATACCAGTATTGTAACGTCAGGCTCTTGATAGACTACATCCTTCCTGAAGAGAGTAAGGATATTTACTTGTTTTTATCAGACAAACAATAAGAGTAAAGCCCAGAGGAACAAGCTCTTCTGATGCTTGTCCGTGTCCCTCTGGAAAGCTTTGTTTTGTTTCCTCAGGATGTTATTCCAGCAGCGTTGTCCTACTGTCCTGAGAAGAGGTTGCAGATTCAGAATGACTTTACCTGAGGCTAATGCTGTGTTCTGTTCCAGATATTAGATGCCTTGTGTGCATGCGTGAGCGTGTTTGTCTGTGCGTCTGTACCCATTGTGAACACGGGTACATAAAAGTAGAGCAGGGAAGCATCGACAAAAATCCATATTGCGATAAATTGCCTGGATTGATGCCATAACGATAAACAGAACGATATGTTTGTGCACCACAGTTTTTTTATTGTCTTTTACTACTACTAGTAGTTTGATGGTTGTCCCATTAACAATCACCCATATTAGCAAACTTATTTCATTTAAAGTTTCACATTTTCTCTAGTTAAAGGCTACTTATCATAATGAACCTGCGATAAGTGAGCGGTATGGTCGATGTCGATGTCGTCCCAGCTCTACCTAAAAGCTTTGACGTTGAATTTCAATTTTGTGCTTCACCTCTAGAGAGACATATACTGTATGTTCTGTGATGTTTCTGACTCATAGTTGGGCCTTGACTTTATCAAGTGAGCCAAACATGAAGAACTAAACTAAACCTACCCAGGGTGATGTTATCTGTCAGATATGGTTTTGCTTTCATTCAAAACCAGCTTCACCGTTCCAATGGAAATCTTTCTGTCCCTTACCCTGTCCTATAGGACGAGTACCTGAATGAGGATGTGGACGCCAGGGTGATTGAGTATGAGGACAACCGTCCTCTCCTGGACCTGTTTCTGCAGAAGCCCATGGGCATGCTGTCACTGCTGGACGAGGAGAGCCGTTTTCCCCAAGCCACCGACCAAACCCTTGTAGGCAAGTCCCCACAGAGTCCTCACTCAGTCCTCGTGTAGCTACTAAGATCTAATCCCAAATGCCTCAGGGCAGTGATCGGTGTCCTGGTTAAGTGTCCAACGTGGCCCCATTTTCATCATGGCTCCCCAATGGGTGTTCTGGCACAAACTGGTTGTCGTGCATTACCCAGGTCTCTGCTTCACATTGGTGGTGGTTGAGGTGAGCTCCCTCCAATACTATGTAAAGCGCTTTGGGTGTCTAGAAAAGCGCCATATAAGTCTAAGAAATGATTATTCATATTATCATTATTATTAGGACGTGTACACCAGTTTTATCCTGTTAGCTAAGCCACTCCCCCACTCAAGTCATGAATTATTCAGTAGGTTCATTTAGGAGGACCTAAAAGTAGTTTAAACATTGCTTTTTAAATAATTAGCAGCCTTGCGAGTATGTTATGTGTATGCATTCTTGTTTATTCTGTCATTCAATTATGTGTGCATGCTTAGCCATCCAGCTTGGACTGCTAGTTAATTAACCTGTGAACTTTGTCCATTGTAGAAAAGTTTGAAGACAATCTGAAATCCAAAAACTTTTGGAGACCAAAAAGGGTGGACCTTGGCTTTGGAATTCATCACTATGCTGGAAAGGTTATAAGGCCTCCTGTCTAATACATCAAATATATGTTTTAGGTCAAATATTTAGAGTTGGCAATAATAATGAAGAAAAAAAGACAGGATATGGGGAAACCCCAACCCGAAATGTGAATAACAGTAGCAGGTGTAATAAGCTGAGTTTGCTGTAAAACCGTGTTTGTGCATACAGGTCTTCTTACCCCCTCTGTTGATCGTGTTTAGGTGATCTACAACGCTGCAGGCTTCCTCTCTAAGAACAGAGATACACTACCGGCAGATATTGTTCTTCTACTGAGGTCGTCAGAAAATCAGCTGATTCGCAAACTGGTCACCCACCCGCTCACCAAAACAGGTAAACACACATGGTCTAATAGCAACTCTGTCTTTTAGCACAATCAACTAACCTATGTTTTCATAATTATTGAGGTAGTCTCTCAAATTGGCAGTTTTCTTGTCAAGCAAGGCATTGATTTTATTCCCATCTGACTCTCTCCTTACTTGCCTTGTGGTGATTATTCAAATATTATATCGTAACAACCTCAATATTTATAAGAAATGAATGCCGATGTAAACAAATGTGTTTATTGGTCTAAATTGAAATGCTAAATGCCAAAGAACCAAAGAAAACCGGTCCATGTCACTTGTTTCAGTGCGGCCTGTTGTTGTTGGAGGCAGGGCTTTTGTTGTGACAAGCTGGTCTTTGCAGCGTGAGTACCCTTCATAGGCAGAGGACGAGGCCAACTGAGCTCAAATCCAATCAGCAATCCCATAATCACTCTTTAATATACCCCTGAAGCTGTTTTATTGAGCTACGGCAACCTCTCCTCCCCCTTTGTACTGTCATCCCTACTGCCCTCACGAAAGCGATGACATGCTAGCACGCTACTGGAGAGATTAGCAGAGAGCCAGTCCACTTCTCTATAGCTGTGTGCTATTGAAATAGCATCGGCCTATAGCTCTACACCTGACATTATCTAATAATTCTGTCTATGTTTGTTGATGAATTTGCATGGCTGATGTTGCATCACTAATTTTGATTTTCAGATTGCCTTCTTTTGCTAACTTGGAATTTTCCCTCTTTAGAGTAACTTGCTCTATGGGGTCAAGCTTGTTTCATTTATTTCTCCCACATATTCCCTCCACCTTCTTCCATTTTAGTACAACTTGATTTGGTTGTATCTAAATGTCCACTGGCATGTCTAACTACTGCCTTTTTGTTTTTCCGTGAAGGCGCTGATTGCCAGTTATCGCACTAACTCTTTCCTCTTTTGAAAGTGGGGTGTAGCATGTCCATTTGTTCTCAACTTCTCTCCCGCTATCTCTCTATCCTCTAGGTAATTTGGCCCACACAAAGGGTAAAGGAATGAACACACTCATGAGCATGCCTCGCACCCCAGCACACCCTCACCGCACCATGAACTTTGCCAAGGTAAGATTTTCCATTGTACACACTCAAACAGAGTTTATAGTTCTGTCGCATTGCCTTTCTTGCTTCCCTTTTCCAATACAGTAACGCTAAGTGTCCTCATTGTAATTCCATATCAAAAATCTTTGGGAAAATAATGCTGTCTTTTTTTCCAGTCTCGCTTTCTCTTTCAGATAAACTAACCATGTGTGTCCTCTCTGACTCTCCCCTGTCTCTCTCTCTCTCTCTCTCTCTCTCTCTCTCTCTCTCCCCTGTCTCTCTCTGCTTTTATCCTTGTAAAGATGGGAGTGCTTAAGTTATTCAGTTCTAGTATGTCACTCTGTGAGGTAATGGCAATCTCTCTGTCTATGTTGTATCTATGTTGTATCTGTGTTGTGTGGCAAACCATCTACCCACCCCTAGGAAATATTAAGACTAGTCGTTTTACATTTGTTTTTCTTCGTGGCTCGTCCAATTCCTATCCTTTCGTATTTCCCTTTCAATAGATGAGAGTGAGAATCTATTAAGTTTGGCTGCAAAAGCAGAGTCTTTTTGATATTCCTTAGAACCTCAGAGTGAATTGATTGTCTGATTAGATGTTAAAGGAGAGGCTTTCATGTGCGTATGACTGGTAATTTGGATCTTTTCTCATTTACCTTGCTTTAATGGGGTTATTTCTGTTTATGACACCACGCCTCATGGTATCGACTAGTTTTGAGGATGTGCCCTTCACACACTAGTAAGAGATTGAAGTCATAACATTATCAACTTAAAGTTGTTTGTTGTATTTCTGCATAACAACCTAAAGTTACCCCGAGAACGTACCTTCCCCACGAAAAGGGCACAACCCTTTACTTTCCAGTACCCCATACTAATCTGATTGGTAGGGGAAGAGGAAAATTGCATTTTTTTAAGTCACAATTCCCACTTTGTCAAACCAATTTGTATACCTGAGGGCCATCGGCAGAGGCTAAACCAGGCAATTAACTGTCTTTGATGAGTACATGCATGTATTTCCATTCATCTGCATATTTGACATTTCTGCCTAAGAAAGCACATCAGAGACTCCTCCTGTAGTCATGAGAGTGAAAGTGTAATTTTAGAAATGTTTTAGACTCATGGTGTAAAGGTGTGTTTTGTCAGTGCTGTTGCTTTTTAGTGAGCAATGTAACTCATGTGCAATGTTTCAAGGTTCGTATTTGGCGGTGTCCCAGATTAGCATATCTTTGCATTTATACTATGCGCTCTCCTTATTACTCTGCTATTGAGAACATTGTTGGAAATTCTCAGAGGGCGTTTTATGGAATAAGAAAAATCCCACAGATTTTCAAGTGTCTGGATTTTTTTTAAATGTCAGTTTCACCAATGATCATAAGCAGGAAAATAGCTAGTTCCTCTGTGGTAAAATCCTTATAATCCATGCCATATCTAGCAATGCCAGTTGAAACAAACTGACTTAACACATACATTCTCTTATGATCAAGTGGTCACTGTCCTTTGTCACAAACGTCTAATTTCGCACCTCTGAAGTCAATACTCAGCATTAAACATTTAAAACAAGTTGTCATTATGCAAACTTGATTCCTAACTTGGCTCGTGTTTGTTTACGCTTCCTTCCTCTTTATGCATCTCTTGCAGCCTTCTTCTCGGAAATTAACTCTCACCCCAGAAAAAAAACACAAGCCTTTCTTGCTTCTCGATCACACAGTACATATTCAAACGGTGATTGGTGATTTTCTAAATTTTGTGATTTTCACACAACAACAAAAATGAGAGACAATTCCATGAAAAAATATGATACACAGATGATTGGGGTAATAAGGCTTCTGAATGTTGATACCCATTTTAGGCTGTTGCCTATTTGTTATTCACATGACAGTATTTTGGGGTTCAGAGCCCTCATCTAACACATCATTGCTTTTCATGTTAATTACACATTGATGAATAACTTCCAATCCATAATGATTTCATACTCGTACCGTTCAGTCAATGAGAAAGAAAACGTAATATTCTACAACATCTTTTAGGGCCAGTTTTCCCTAGACTGAGATATTAAGCCTTGGTTTTAACATCAATCTCAATGGAGAATCTCCAACGACATGGCGTTTAAGTCCAAGACTGAAATTGATCAGTGTCCGGGAAACTGGCCCATAGTATTTTACACTATATATAATACATATAATACTGTTTTTTTCTCAATATTCACTGATATAACTCAACAAATACACCTACCATCAATCAACCTGTGGCGAATCCTTTTTGATAAACTCTGTGTTTTGTGTGTCCAGGGTGATACTGGAACTGGAGAGACCACCCACCATCCTAGAGAGTCCACCAACATGAGAACACAGACAGTAGCTTCCTACTTCAGAGTAAGAATGTCTCACTTGATCACTTCCTACATTACTGAGTGGATAGATTATCCCCAACCCTGGTAGTATAGCTCTGAATGGTAGTACAGCTCTGTTGATGAACTGACTGGTAGTACAGCACATTTGCGTACTGTGACATGTAATGTGTACCTATTTATCTCCTTGGCGTTGTACCAGTACCCCTGGACAATTTGATTATAAATACTGGTTTACACGGGAAAAGAAAGCAACTAAATATGTCTTCTCATACAGGAATTCAAGAATAGGCATTTTCGTCTTATTCAGGTCTTTACCTGGACACTAGTTTTGATTGGATGCTTTAGGTAAACTACTCACTTCCTGCCTCTTCATTCACCAGTATTCCCTAATGGACCTGCTATCCAAGATGGTGGCGGGACAGCCCCACTTTGTGCGCTGCATCAAGCCCAACAATGACCGGCAGGCCAGTAAGTTTGACCGGGAGAAGGTGCTGGTGCAGCTGCGTTACACAGGTGTCCTGGAGACAGCTAAGATCCGCCGGCAGGGCTACTCTCACCGCATCCTCTACGCCAACTTTGTCAACAGGTTGGTGATCCTAATCATAGAAAAGACTCCATAGGCTCCCACTTATTGCTTGTGAATGACTAGAAGAATAGACAACTCATTTGGAAGGTTTTAGGCTAATAGTGTGCAGGAATGGTTTGGTAAGTCTAGTATTGGTTGTTGCAGGTACTACATACTAGCTTTCCATGCGCACAAAGAGCCAGATTCGAGCCCAGAGACTTGTGCAGCTATATTGGAAAAAGCCAAACTGGAAAATTGGGTCCTGGGCAAAACGAAAGTAAGGTCACATTCATGGAGTATTTTGTAGTCAAATGTAAATGATTAGACAAATCTCATGGAGAGTATGACTGAGTCTACACCCTTCGATTGTGTTTCGATGTGGTGTCTCAGGTATTTCTGAAGTACTACCATGTGGAGACCCTAAACCTGATGGTGAGGCAGACCATAGACCGCATCGTTCTGGTCCAGGCCTACGTCCGGGGCTGGCTGGGGGCCAAACGTTACCGCAAAATACTGGAGAAGAGAGCACAGAGCGCTGTGGCCATACAATCAGGTCAATACGTGGTCACTTTGACCTCATGACCATAGTGGAACCAAAACTGTCCCAGTTCCTTTTAAACGTGTGCAAATACTGTTAACGTCATTATTATCATAAACAATAGTTCATATCTGTATGTTAATGATTTGTCTCTAATATATCGTCCACCAGCGTACAGAGGACATAAAGTACGGAGGAGATGTGCTGATGATAAATTAAGCAAAGCCAAGTTTGAGACCTTCATCACCCAGTTACAGGCTGGTGAGGAGACGATTTTGTTTTCTAAGATCGGTTTGCTCGTGTTCAGAGGAATACGTGGTACGTTTAGTGTAGCTTCAACTTGTACCCTCCTATTCTGCAGTTTTCCGAGGACACCTCGCCAAGAGGAAGTACAAGGAGTTGGTGGAGGAAAAAAATAAAGCAGCAGCCAAGATTCAGGCCCATTACAGGGGACACCGGGAGAGGAAGAGTTTCAAAAAGAAAAGGTAAGGACAACCATGTCGATGGACCTGCACTACGCAAAAACATAGTCACAGTCAAATGTAGGACAGTAGATCCAGAACTCTTTAAAGAAAAGGTAAGGACAACCATGTCGATGGACCTGCACTACGCAAAAACATAGTCACAGTCAAATGTAGGACAGTAGATACAGAACTTTTTAAGCATTGTGAAGTTGATGTTTTATTTAGTATACATTTTATATTTAAGCACTAAGGCCCAAGGTGGTGTGGTATATGGTCAATATACCATAGATATGGGCTGTTCTTATGCACAACGTATATTGGCCATATACCACAAACCCCCAATGTGCCTTAATGCTATAATAAACTGGTTACCAACGTAATTAGAACATTAAAAAGTATTTTTTTTGTCATATCCGTGGTATATTGTCTGATATACCACTGCTTTCAACAAATCAGCATTCAGGGCTTCGAACCACCCAATTCATAATTGGTATTTCAGTATTTATTAGGATCTCCATTAGCTGCTGACAAGACAGGAACAACTCTTCATATCAACGTATATGTGGAGTATACCACCTATAGTTGTTCCAGATCATAAACATGTGACATTGAGTTTGATTCTGTTCAGAGAAAAATCAACTGCATTCTCTTTAGGGAGGCCATTGAGAAAGACAGGATAGAGAAAGAGAGGATCGAAGCTGCCAAACTGGAGGAGGAAGAGATGGCCAAATCTGCCGTGGTCCTCCAGAGTAATTACAGAGGCTATAAGGAGAGAAAGAAACTCAGGGAGCGCCACAAGACACTGTCCGGAGATGATTTGAGACTAAGGTCACCCTCACCTGTGGAGTTGGAGTCTGCTATTGTCGAGGAGGATGAAGAGGAGGAGCAGGAGTTTGCAGTGGAAAAGGAAGAGGAGAATGGGTTGACCGAAGTTGCGGAGGAGGAGGAAGAGGATGAAGACACGGCCAAGGCGGAAGAGGACGACGACGATGAGCACACTGAAGTGGGTGAAGAGCTGGTGGATGAGGAAGACACAGAAATTGACGAGCAACAGAATGCAGAGCGAGCAGAAGGGGAGGAGGTTAACCCGGAACAGGAAGCTAAGGCAGCTACAGTTCTCCAGAGCAACTTCAGGGGCCACAAAGAGAGGAAGAGGCTGGTTGAAGAAGGCAAGATCCCAGCAAGGAAACAGAGAGTTATGAGCCCAACTGAAGATGAGACCGCAAAGGTAGAAGGTATGTCAAAACCAGAAGCAATGTCAAAGGTTCCAGAGACAGCAGCCGTGTCTGCAGGAATGGAAGAGAAGGGGGAAGTAGATGAGGTCAAGGCAGCAACGGTCATCCAAAGTAACTTCCGTGGCCACAAGGAGCGCAAACGCCTGCAGGAGGAAGGAAAAATCCCCAAGAAAAAGAAGGCGAAAGAGGCCAAAGAACAACCCAAACAAGAACTAGTCCAGCCACAGGAGCCAACGCTAGAACCCCAACCAGAGCCGTCCACCGCAAGCCAGTCGGAGCCAGACGAGGAAAAAGCTGCCACCGTTCTGCAGAGCAATTTCAGAGGACACCGGGATAGAAAGAAATTCAAGGAGGAGAGAGAACGGGTCAAAAGGAGCAAGGAGGAACCCATGGTTGAGGAACAGGAGGAAGGATTGAAGGTTGAGGACAGGGTTGTGGACCTCACCGATGTAGAGCTGGTTCGCATAGAGGAGACAGAGTCTCAGGGAGGGGATAGGTATGACGAGGAGCAGGCAGCGGTGAAGATCCAGAGCCAGTTCAGGGGCTACAAGGACAGGAAGAACCTGAAGGCCACAGCCCAGAGAGATACGGAGGAGCTGGAGGTCTTTTCTAAAGAGGTAATCTAGTACTAATCCACTATAACCCACTTGATACGTCTGCCAACAGCTTTTCTTGGGGTTCTGAACCCCTAACCTTTTGATTATATGTATCAATTGTCCATTGTCTATGCAACAGGTCACAACGTCTTCCCAGAACTACATGAGCCTCCAGCAGAAGCTGAACGAGATCATCCTGGCCCACCAGATAAACCCAGCCAATAACGGCATGTTTGTCAAAGGGCAGGCAGTCAATGGCTTTGCCGCCAACCATCAGCAATCAGGTAAGTCTGACTTGTGTGAAAACCACAAGACATTGTACATAGCAAAGACACAACAAATGTACTGTTGAGTACAGACATGGATGAAATCCAATACATTTGAGAATAATTAAATCTAAATATTGTAGACTGGTTTTATACAAAAACCAACTGGAAGTACTAATGGTGATCCCGAGTCACTCTGGCAGTGTTGCGTATCATTTCCTGTCTGAAAAAGCAAACCCTTCTATTCTGGTCTATCCATCATTCCGGTGGGCTCCTGGCTCGTCTGCTTGGTCAAACAGCTCCAAGACTATCCCTCGCAGACAGAGAGCTGAATAGAGTTCACTGACACTCATTGAAATAAGACAGAGAGCTGAATAGAGTTCACTGACACTCATTGAAATAAGACAGAGAGCTGAATAGAGTTCACTGACACTCATTGAAATAAGACAGGGTGCACTTGCAAATAGCCTTTACTTCCATAACCAACTCCTTCTTCATTTGTAAAGAGAACTTGTGACCAGTGTTTCTTTGAGTGTCAGGTTGGCCCTATAAGACCACACAATATGGCAAACGCATTTCAAGTATTTACATTTTTCGAAGCAGCTTTCTCAATGTGTGAAGTGCACAGATATTATCGCGTTTTTTTATGTATTGTGTCATTTCCCCCTTTTTGTGAAATCATTCTCCTTATTTCAGGTGCTACTTTCAGCCTGTGCTCAGTCATCCCTGCCTCAGGTGTGAAACAAGATGGGGAAAAGAAGGCACAGCTTTTGTTATGTCTCCGCTTCGCACTAGCTGATGATTTTATCAGCGGACAAAGCTCTGTTTTCTCTCTCATTAAGGCTAGATTGTATCTTTAAAAAACCTGGGGATGTCAAGTGCCAAAACCGGAAAGCGGTTCTCGACGCGATGCGTCATCAGAAAATGAATTTGATTCCCACCTGTGATATGTGCAATTGCTTTGAAAGGATGAGCAAGGGAGCTGGCAGAGTGAAAGTTCAGCATCTCAGTGCTTGGTGTGTCAAATCCGTCTGGCAGCTGAAATGTTATTATCATCATAAGTTTACCAGGTGTCGGGAAGAAATATAATTATTGTGTCATCCATGATTAGTTTTATTGGTGTCATGGGTGACTTTCTCATATTGGATTGTGAGAGCCTAGAATATGGGGACTATGTGTGGCTGCTTGCAGTGCTGTGTCTAAGTATAAAGCGGCAGCTCAACACAATAGGTAACCTGGTATCAGATCTGCATTTTCTGAATGTGAGATATACGCTATATTAGTACAATAACAACTCACCACAACAATACAATCCAAAATGCAATCTCTTGAGATGCCTGCTATGTGTGCCCTTTACAAGGTGTTCTTAACAGCAACACATTGCCTGAGGAGCAGAATTCATTTCCAGAGACATTATATCCTCCAAAATGTCTTTGATTTGATCCAATAATAAGCTGTCCTCATACCTCGCTACATTTCAATTAAAATACTAATTTTTATATGCAGAAAGAAAGTTGGGGACATTTCTTAGAATGCCAATCATATTTCACTTCATGGAAAAGGTCATTAAATGCTAATCACGTTTCATAAGGCACCGCTGTGGCAATTACAACAACCATTAATATGGGGATTTCAAATGAGCTTTTCTCCTTTGAGCAATACAGAATCACTGACGACCTTTAAATAGACAGGTTCAATAATATGACAAACTATGCCAACCCATGCATGAAATACAGCCTTTACCTTACATACTGCATCCATATGCACACATACACATGTTATTCAATAGATTACTGAGACCTATAGGTCATCATAATATGGAACACAGTAGAGGCTGCTGAGGGGAGCACAGCTCATAATCATTTATGGAACAGAGTGTATGGAATGGCACCTGGAAACCATGTGTTCACCCCCAATAGCCTCTCCAGTGATCATACGCCCAGTCATAAAGCCTCTTAAGTAAGTCTTTAGAAAAACAGGGTCTAACATAACGGCCTAAGTCAATTTTACATACAGCTCTTTAGGCCAAATATCAGTCTCAAGTAGGCTACATAGCATCCAAACCCTAAGCCCATGAGGTTAGTTTAACTGAATAATGTAGGCTTACGATTTTTGGGGACATTTAAGTTTGTAAAATACCTAAAATTCTCAAAACTTAAAGTCCTACTCCAGTCTCCTTTTCAGCTCATTTATCACCTGATTTGCTTAACAAAATATCCATCTCAATAGGTAGTCCAGGTGTCTCATGAAACAAGTGGGCAGGTGGACCTTTCCTCTTTTGTTCTCCATTGTTCCTCTATTGTTCATCAGTAGTGAGGTTGGCGATGACATTACAAATTACCATCAAACGAACTCCTTGAATGCCCTTCTTTTTGAAGTTTGCAGTTTGCAGTTGTGTAAAACTTCTTTTTTTACAGTTTAATGTGTGTACTTTACCATATTTATACTTAGGATAATGATTTTTAACAATAAAAGTTACAAAATCTTTAAGTCTTTGGTAGAATAGAATCTCCTGAAGCCACCATTATTAAAACGCCCTCCCATTTCAAAATTATTTCCAGGTAATATTCTCTTCAGGTATTGCTACAATTGTAGCAATGTTTGTCCTCTCGGAAGCTATGTTTAAAGGCAGTGATGGAAATATTAGAGCGTGCAGAATAGTGCAGAATAGTGTGAAGTGGAGTAGAGTTAACCAACAGGGAGTCATTGTGTGTTCTCGCTGCCCTCAAGGGGTCAATCGCCTCCTCATGCTAGTCTTTTGGAAGCCATTTTCTCAAGCATAACATGAAAAAACTGTTTTCACTCAGTTCCTGTGTAAAACAAACCCACAAGGACACAAAATGTCTCTGTTTATTACATAGCACTCTTTTAAAAATGATGAACCAGGGATTTGTCAAGTCACAATAATGAAAAATACTGTAGATAAAAATTAATAACCTGGATAACAATACACCTATGTCTACTTTCTCTAGCTACTTGGAAATCAAAGTACTTTTTGTTGTTGTGATGTTTCAGTCGATCTGAAAGTGTGTCGGACGCCTCGCAGAACCCAGCAGCCAAAGACGCTCAACACCCCTGAGGACTCTACGTACTACAACCTCATCCATGTGAGTCTGACTCCATCCATACAGTCACCTTCTCTGTCACCTTTACAGCACTGTAATAATTGCATTTTTATCTATGGGCATTCGCACTACATTATTGATGTGGCCATTTTTCTCCAAGAGTGATTAAGACACAAGATCAAAGGGAATGTAACAATCTCTGTTGTTAGAAGTTTTCCAACCTTAAAGTTTTCCATTAATGTAGTTTTGCCAAGGTCTGTCCATGACAACTTCAAGTGCTCCGATGGAAAGCAGGAAAGCATATTACAAAACCGTACAAGGCTCTCAACTGGTATAGATTCAACTTGAATCCTATTGGGTGTGCTATTAACCTCTCTGGGATATTCGGGATGGTAGCGTCCCACCAACAGCCAGTGAAAGTGCAGGGTGCCAAATTCAAAACAACAGAAATCCCATAATTAAAATTCCTCAAACATACAAGTATTTCACATCATTTTAAAGATGAACTGGTTGTAAATCCAGCCACAGTGTCTGATTTCAAAAAGGCTTTACGACGAAAGCACACCAAACGATTATGTTAGGTCAGTACCTAGTCACAGAAAAACACAGCCATTTTTCCAGCCAAAGAGTTGAGTCACAAAAAGCAGAAATAGAGAAAATGAATCACTAACCTTTGTTGATCTTCATCAGATGACACTCATAGGAGTTCATGTTACACAATACATGTATGTTTTGTTCGATAAAGTTCATATTTATATCCAAAAATCTCAGTTTACATTGGCTCGTTATGTTCAGTAGTTCCAAAACATCCAGTGATTTTTCAGAGAGCCACATCAATTTACAGAAATACTCATAATAAACATTGCTAAAAGATACAAGTGTTATGCATGGAATTTTAGATCCACTTCTCCCTAATGCAACTGCTGTGTCAGATTTTTAAAAATCTTTACCGAAAAAGCACAACATGCAATAATCTGACACAGCGCTAAGACAACAAAGCAAGCCATACAGATATCTGCCATTTTGTGGAGTCAACAAAGTCAGAAATAGCATTATAAATATTAACTTACCTTTGATGATCTTCATCAGAATGCACCCCCAGGAATCCCAGTTCCACTATAAATGTTTGAATTGTTCAATAAAGTCCATCATTTATGTCCAAATACCTCCTTTTTGTTCGCGCGTTTAGCCCAGTAATCCAAATTCATGAGGCGCGAGCAGACAAAAAGTAAATAAGTTCAGTTTACAGTCCGCAGAAACATGTCAAACGATGTATAGAATCAATCTTTAGGGTGTTTTTATCATAAATCTTCAAAAAAATTCCAACCGGAGAATTCCTTTGTCTTCAGAAATGCAATGGAACGCAAGCTAACTCTCACGTGAACGTGCGTGGTCAGCTCATGGCACTCTGGCAGACCTCTGACTCGTTCAGCTCCCATTCCCCCCATCAAACAACGTTCTAAAGACTGTTGACTTCTAGTGGAAGCCTTAGGAAGTGCAATATGACCCCATAGACACTGTATCATGGATAGGCAAAGAGTTGAAAACTACAAACCTCAGATTTCCCACTTCCTGGTTGGATTTTTTCTCAGGTTTTTGCCTGCCATATGAGCTCTGTTATACTAACAGATATCATTCAAACATTTTTAGAAACTTCAGTGTTTTCTATCCAAATCTACTAACTATATGCATATTCTTTTAGGACTGAGTAGCAGGCAGTTTACTCTGGGCACCTTTTTATCCAAGCTACTCAATACAGCCCCCTGTCCCAAAGAAGTTACGCCTTGATGCACTCCATTATGTGTTATATTGTTGAAATATTTCTGTCTAATAATTTCAGTATGCACTAGAAAGGCACAAAGTAGGGGCTGGAGAGTCCCTGCAGGTTTGTTCCAACCTCATCCCTTCAGCTTCAACTGATCTCAAGCTAGCTGATCTTAATTGTTAGTCAACCAAAAGATCGATTGACTACTGGACTAATCACCTGCCGGCTTTAAGTTCTACGTTTTTACATAGTCTCGAAGGCTATATTGGAGGCTATACATCTTGTAAGTAGGCTATAGAGCTAAACATATTCACAGATTTGAAT